>NW_015272564.1:0-376 GCF_001447785.1 Gekko japonicus
AAACCACCGAAAAGAACTTAACTAAAACTCACCACACTGCAGAAACGGCGATCCAAAATAGCATTTCCAATCAAAACAGCATACAGCAAATGCAGCAAGCAGAAGAAATATTGGCGGAGAAAACAATGAAATTAGACCTATCTCTACGCCAGAATAATTTAAAACTGAGAGGTCTCGGGGAGAAAGTCGAAAAAGGAGGCGATCTAGCATTCCATCTATCAACTTGGCTAACGCAAGTAGTGGGCATCGAAGGCGATCTTTCTCCTCTGATCACCAAGGCATTTCGTTTGGGGCCCGCCTCCCTGTTAAAGACGAGGCCCTCAAGAGATATCATGATTACTCTGCTTGATGCCAGATTCCGGAAAAGAATACTAGC
>NW_015272565.1:0-376 GCF_001447785.1 Gekko japonicus
CCACAGCTTAGAGGGAGCATTGCTAGTCAGGTATGCACATTTTCTCCCTGAAACGTAGCAGTATTACAGTACAAGCTGTTAAAGACTAGGTGTTCATGGATCGAGTGTGAATGGCAACGGAAGGTTGACTGTTTTTCTGATGGCTGATGAATATGATGCCTCTGCATTTTCAGGAGAATGAGTTACTAGAGGTTTCTCCAGCTCCCCAGTCTGTACATGAAGCATTTGTCCTGGGAAACAGAAGAACCTATGCAGTCTACGACCTCCTGGACCCAGGACTCTTTAATGCATCTCGCAGCCTCAACGTGCTGCTGAAATGGAAGCGGCCACAAGACAGCTGTGAGTAATCTGTGGCTTTCCTCCCTTTAATGTGGAC
>NW_015272566.1:0-376 GCF_001447785.1 Gekko japonicus
AGAGGGAGGGAATCACACACAAAGGTGCCGTACACTGAATCACACCCTCGGTCCTTCAAGGTCCGCATTGTTTTCTCTAGCTGGCAGCGGTTCTTTGGGATGTCAGGTGGAGGTCTTTCCCATCACAAACTGCCTGGCCGTTTTGACTGGAGATGCTGGGGATTGAACTTGGGACCTTCTGCGCGCAAAGCAGAGGCTCTGCCATCGAGAGGCAGCCCGTCCCATTGACCTGGTCTTTACTAACTGATGCCCGGCCTCTCAGCCTCTATCTGCAGTATATCGTTAATATAGTCATTGATTTTTGAGGATGCATATGCACTTTTAAACAATCTGCCTATCTCTTGGAGGCTGACCAGGGGTCATTTCCTGCGGGAGC
>NW_015272567.1:0-376 GCF_001447785.1 Gekko japonicus
ATCCAGGTATTTCCTAATTCAAAGTTGGCAACCCCATCCTGGGCTGATTCTGGTTCTAGCAGAAAGGTTCACACAGGGTCACAGGCTAAGGACCATGCACCCTTTGGTTCTTGCCCTTTGACTTGAGCCTTTGGATACTCAAAGGTTTAAATGAAAGAAATGGGAGGGACAGATGCTCAGCCTTGTTTAGCTACCTGGGATGTTCCCTCACTTCAGGCACCCTGGTGGAAAACCATCTGCCTTCAACAAGGGCTTGGTATGCAAAAGCATGTCTATCTACCTTGCGTTCATGCTAAATCACTAACTCCCCTGTTTAGTTGGGCATATTTACAACGTAGTCCTGCTTCCGGGCTGTGGTGGCTCAAGTGGTTAAGAC
>NW_015272568.1:0-377 GCF_001447785.1 Gekko japonicus
GGACACTCCGTGAATACAACACTGTCATTCTTTGTGTCGAGCAATGCTGCTCTTTAATGTTTTCTCTCAGATATTGTCATCTCAGACACACATTACTCTCACATTTATATTCTCTCCTTCTCCCATTATGGAAGTCAGGATGCACAAGGAATTCCCAGCGGGCCTCCCAGTCAGACACTGACCACACACAAACCTATTTTCTCATGTGTCCACCAGCCATACCTTGGAACAAGACTCGCCATGCTGCCTGAACAAAACATCTGGTCCCAATTCCGCTAAAGTATATTATGACAGGATCCTGTTAGTCAATAGGGGGAAAAACAAGTCAGGAATATACAGTCCAGTCCTATAGGTCGCGAAGAGTCGGACTCGACTGT
>NW_015272569.1:0-376 GCF_001447785.1 Gekko japonicus
TCTCAAATATGAACATTCCATCAAGACTATCAGCACATGCAACTCTATTTGGAGTTTGTTCTTCCAGATCTGGGACTGGCTTTTGTGTACTGCCGGGAATAAGTAGCTTCTGTTTGTTCTGCAAATAATCATCTTTACCCACATGTGGCTGGATTACTGAGTCCATATCTCAAATCAATACCTTAACTTGGATTCTGGTGGTGATACTTTTCCCAAGCCTGTTTAACGGTTAGCCGGTCACTTTGCTCTTCATAACTGCCTTTATAGCCTGGTAAATACAAACATCCACCACCACCCATTGACTCACAGTGCAGGGAGGAAGAGCAGGGACAAGTGCTCAAGCCCCACCCCTTGCCTTCATGTGATTGTCTGGTCA
>NW_015272570.1:0-376 GCF_001447785.1 Gekko japonicus
AACTCCTCCGAGAACCCCCAGCATCCCTTGGGCCACGGAGTCCGCCCCTGAACTGCCCTCACTGTTAAAAAAGGTTTTTCCTAATACCCCGTCAATATCTCCTCGGCCATAATTTAAACCATTACTATGAGCCCTGTCCTCCTCTGCCAATCGAATACTGCCCCCCTCTCAAATGACAGTCCTTCAAATATTTTAAATGAGTAACCTCCTCTTTTCCCGGCTGAACATTCCCAATTCCTGCAGCCTCCCTTCCTCCGGGTGCCCATTAAAGTGCCTAAGGAGTCCACCCGGACTGGCACCTCTGACTCCTGGGCACGAGGAGCCGGTTCAGTGCCACAAGAGCTCGTGATGCCCATCAGGCATCTTGAAAACAGAT
>NW_015272571.1:0-376 GCF_001447785.1 Gekko japonicus
AAGGGAAGGACTCTGTGTTCCGAACGAGGCCTGGCACATACGCTTGGTGCTAAATACGTGTTTTGGTGCTAATAGCAGCTGAGAACAAGCACAGGCCTCCCCTGGGCAGCCACACGCTTCCCGAAGGACTTGCGCTAATTATGGTGGAACATCTCCCCATCCCTGGTACGAGAGGAACGCTCCCCTGGGCACCCCCGACATGGGTGTGGAAACACTCTCCTTTGCATGCATCTCAGAAGAAACTTCCACAAACTCACGGCCTTCATTTCCTCTCCCTGAGATTGTGTCTCTGGCAAGGAAGCGGCAGGGGCAGCTATGTCCAACTTCCTGCCTGCCGCGGACACTTTCCCAGGCCCGTAGCCAGGATCTTGTGGCT
>NW_015272572.1:0-376 GCF_001447785.1 Gekko japonicus
AAAAGGGGATTTGCAGGCTTGTTCCATCCTTCAGAAGCGTGGGCATTTTCCCAGGATCTCCTGCTCTTGCTACTTTCGGCACCCTGGCTCTAAGAGCCATCCCAGTCCTCCACCTTTGCATCGACAATGCAAACACGAAGCTGCTGGTTGCTCAGTTACACTCTGTGGGTAAACACAGAAGGCTCTTCTTCGCCTGTCACTTTGGACAGAAAGCAAACATCCAAGCCCACGTTGCTGTCTTGATGAAAGGGAAGCAACCTTTCGTTTCTCCATGGACTCAAAATAGAAGCTGTGTTACCGTGTGATCAGGATCACTCTCACCATCGCTCAGCATCATGGTTCCCCTCATGTAACCTATTCCCCCCCACACACACAA
>NW_015272573.1:0-376 GCF_001447785.1 Gekko japonicus
CAACTTTTACAAGCATTCCCAAATACCTTCTAAGCAGAAAACTGGTCTCTCCATCAGGCCACAGGGAAGAATGTGATCAGGGCAGATTAGGACATAAATATAGCCCAGGAACGAGCTGAAGGGAGTGGCCCCAGTGGTACAGGGACTGCTTGGCTTGGACTTAGCAAATAGTACCAGTGACAATGGATGTGGTTTTGGAACAGCCCCTGGTACAGGTGTGTGGGATGAAAGCTCCGCTGGGGCTGTTCAGCTTTGCTTGCTCCTGGCTGCTAATGGCTATCCAGGACTGTGGCCCATCAGCAAGTTTTTCTGGTAGATACAAGGACCAATCTTCCCCTGAATGTGAGCAAACATTTTACAGAATTCTCTTCAAGTT
>NW_015272574.1:0-376 GCF_001447785.1 Gekko japonicus
AGGATGAAGTCAGTGCAACACCCCCCCCCTTTTCGGTCCAATTTATATCTGTTTAAGACAAAACATTCCAATTTAGCCAATCTTCGATGCAAAGGGTGCTACTATAGGACTCTATCTACCTATGACATCTTTCTCCTACATGTGGCATTTCTTCTGCCAAGAAACTCTGGCCAGTATACATGGTCCTCCTCTCCTTCATTTTATCCTCAGAAGAACTCAGAAAGGCAGCCCAGTTGCCACCCAGTGAGCTTGATAGCTGCGTGGGGACTTAAGCCTGGGTCTAGTCTGATGATCGCACACAGAGCAAGCCAACACAAGGTTATGGCCTTGCACGGCCACTGTACAGATCTTTATGCCATCTTTATGAAAATTGTTT
>NW_015272575.1:0-376 GCF_001447785.1 Gekko japonicus
TCCTCCTGTTTCCTGTGTATTGTTTGATAGTCAATAAAAGTTATTCAAAACAAAAACAAAAAACTAAAGCCTTCTTTTCTTCTTGCGCACTGCAGGGGCCGCTCCCTCACTTGATCCACCAGACACCAATACCTCGCACTGCCCAGGGCTGTGCCAAGCCAGGTAAGTCTCTCTACTCCCAAAACCATTCTTCTGGAGTGCTTTGTTCATGAGGATCTGGAGCACATATCCAGTCTCCATGTGGATAATCTTGTCCAGGCACCTGCTTTTTAACACTATCAGGAAGTGCATCAACATGATAATATTAGAAGTACAAAGTTTTTAAAATTTCACTAGGTTTCTGATTCCTGTAATGTAGAGACTAGAATAGAAATGC
>NW_015272576.1:0-376 GCF_001447785.1 Gekko japonicus
CACTTAACCACGACACCAAACTGGCAAGGGCTGCTACGCCTGGTGAGGGGGAGCCTCCTCGTTACTGGCTGCTCGGGAGTCCAGGGATCCTAACATTTATGCCAGCTTACAAATGTACAAAGCATGCAAACATCAACTCTGAACTATTATCATTTGTATTACCAATTGTGCGTTGATATGGAATTGACCTACATTTGCTCATGCAGTTTGATTCTCATTAAATCGTGCACCTGAATTCCATGCCCATAAAAGACTACTGTGTTACTGGTGGTTCGGTTAACGCCCCTACATGACTTTTCACGAAGGACCTAAGAAGAAACCTGCTGGATCAGACCGAGGGCCCACTGAGCGCAGTGCCCTGTTTCACCCAGCGGCC
>NW_015272577.1:0-376 GCF_001447785.1 Gekko japonicus
ATTCACCTAAAACGTGTAATGTGTGAAGAATGCTTCCCAGACTAAGGACTGTTGGTGCTTCTTCATATAACTCACTAGGGTATGCATAAGCCTTACTATTGGTGCTGGACGTTGGCAGCGGGCTCAGGTAGCAGTCAGGTCTCCATGTTGTTGTCATTTTGTGCTGCAGAGGAAGGAGAATAATAATTTAGGATTTTTCACTCAGTTGAAGGACTCTTAGTGGATTAACCACGTAGATTTTATCTGATTAAATCGGCATATGTTTGCTTACAAATAAGATGGTCCTGAAGGAAAAGGAGGCATTCTTGCTTTGTTTTTAGGTGGCACACAGCAGGCACCCTCTCAGAAGAGGCCTTCCGATAGGAAAGATAAATAG
>NW_015272578.1:0-376 GCF_001447785.1 Gekko japonicus
ATCCTTCTTGCCTTGTAGTGCACTTTCATATTCAGTGTGTTGCTACACATGAAATGGACAGGCCAGGACCACAATAGCAGCCCCAAATGCAGTGCCTGACTTTCATTTCAGTCAAGGTCCTGCTTTTTGTGGCATCCTGATCCCTACAAAGTACATATCAGACTAGATGCACAATATTAGGGGTGAGCTCAGCAGCTGTAACACTGTTCCCTTCTGTGCATATAATGCTTGCATGTGGTATGAGTAACATATAAGGTCAGTTACTGTAAGCACTGCCGATAGTCACAGTAATGTAAAGATCATAACACTCACCAATTAAGAGAGATGTTTAGTCATGCCGGTCACAAGACCACAGAAATGTCTTTGGACAGTGCTG
>NW_015272579.1:0-376 GCF_001447785.1 Gekko japonicus
GGCTTGAGACACTGTAGTGTGTGTGTGTGTGTGGGGGGTGCACTCGCTGGAATTTATTTGGGAATTCTTTCATCCAATACCGAGGAGATATAATCGCAGCATTCAATAACAGATAGTAACTGATGGTGTAAGAACCTTGAGCTCATTTGTATAAACGTACTCCTGTATGATCTTCCCATCAGCTTTCTGAGAATCTTCTGTGAGTGCCCTTCCCTACAGTTAGGGCTCAACTTGATAATATATATGACATGAGCTGCGTTGGGGATACCCTAACCCAACTTGTGTTACATGTAACATCAGGGAATGAATATTCTCCGAGTGCTGTGGGGCTGGATCCTGGTGGAATTTAAACAGCTGTAGAAAGCTTAATGTGTGG
>NW_015272580.1:0-376 GCF_001447785.1 Gekko japonicus
GAACCTTTACCTTTACCTTACTAGCTGTAACTGCTGCCTTCAGCATGGCTGGAGGTTTCGCCGAACGGCTTCCGATGCCGCCCCATCTGGTTTTTGGTCTGCGGCCACGTTTTGAAGTTTGCAAGGCAGCCTGGCCTGGCCCCGGGGCTGATTGCTTTCCACTTGTTGTTTTGCATGGGCTGTGTACTCTTCGAAGGAGTCCTTTGCCATTGTTGTTTCTCTCCCTTAATATATTCCCAGTTGGCAGTTAGCCTCTGCGAGATCTCGGCGTTGATGTGGCATATTCTTAACAGTTGCCGTCTCTCTCTCTTTTAAAAAAAAACAAACGTGGCACTCTAGCACTGTGAGAACATTTTAACCTTTCCTTTATGTTTAA
>NW_015272581.1:0-376 GCF_001447785.1 Gekko japonicus
GGGGGAGGAAAGTTTGGGGAAAGGACAGATTGAAGAGCGTGGAAGACAATTCAGACACTTTGACTAGTTCAGAATGCCCATGCCCAATTAATGCCAAGCACAGGTCAGGGGTCTGTTGTACGGAAACAACTGTGTTGGATATCTGTTTCCAAGAGCAATAAAAGCTATGTGTTTTGAGCTATAAATCTCTGAGCAGACTGGTTATCTTTGGAAATGCCATCACCCGCATAAACCTCCCCCAAGGAGGGCCAACAAACATCCTGCTTCAGGCTTCAACCTGTGTTAAGGGCCAGTTTGGTTTCGTGAGAAGCGGGGCCTTTTTTGTTGCAGCCCCAGAATTCTGCAATACTCTTGTTCGGGACGTCTGTTTCTCTCT
>NW_015272582.1:0-376 GCF_001447785.1 Gekko japonicus
AACAAATTCTTATTTTAGTATATCACACCAGTGGAGCAAAAACGGGAAGATGGCTTTACTTAAATGCAAACTATAAACATACTATATTCTACAGAAACATTCAGAATGGTTCTGCATTTGGGCAACAAAACTCTCCAATGAGCATAGCAGACTAAGCAAAAATTATCAAACAATGAGTTGTATTTCCATTGTCTGACAGATCTGCACAGCAGTTGGAAAAACTCCAAGTTGAACTCATCACATATTTTCTCCAATCTGTTCAATACTACCCCCACATACCATTGATACTGAATGCCCGTTGGAAGGTTAGGGAGCATAGTCTCAAAGCAAATATGGTCAATGTACAATCACATGCATTCTATTTCACACATGCATA
>NW_015272583.1:0-376 GCF_001447785.1 Gekko japonicus
TCGGTAGGTTTACTCAGAAAGGAAATTTAAGTGGTTAGCATTTTATCTGACAAACCAATTGTTAATCTGTTCTGAAAGAACATTTGTATGGATTGAAGTAAAAACATTAAAACGGCATTTTGAAAAAGTAGCTAACTTCTTCACAGTGTGTCCATTCATTATGCTGTTTTTACTCTCTGGAATTCTACTTCCTCGTGTATCATCTCCTGTTTCCTTTCTTTTTCTTTTTTGGAACGTTTCTCCATACTTCACCTTTCCTTTAGTTCAAGGTTTTCTGCCATCCTTCATGAATCCTGGGGGCAGCCTCCCTGAACCAATCTGTATTCTACAGTGTGTACACTCCCGTTCCCCGCCCCCTTAAATCAAGGGCATTTTG
>NW_015272584.1:0-376 GCF_001447785.1 Gekko japonicus
TCCAGGTCAGGGTAGTTTGCTGAGGGTGCTAGATTTCACAGTCCTCAAAGAACCTTCCACGCAATTGTCTACCTTACAGTAGGTGAACAAATTACTTGAAGTTATACAATGCAGACTGACCTCTTGAAGGCAGGGATGAAGAAGCTGAATTACTGAACCACATCTGCGTTCTGAGCACTGTGACTTTGGTACTTCACATGGCAACTTCCTACAGCAGTGACACTTTCTGCTGGAGAAGAAATTATGTTACCATGTGTCATGGATCAGCCAGACAGAGTCAGCCCTGACGAGGCGGAAGGCTTAGTGGAAGGGGAAGAAGCATCTGAAGCAGGTCTCAGCCCACGGTAAGCTACAGACAGCCTGCCACCAGAAGTTA
>NW_015272585.1:0-376 GCF_001447785.1 Gekko japonicus
AACCCAGAGAATAGCCCAGGAAGAGGACTTTATATCTGCTTCCAAGAGCAATGTTTACATTAAAAGGAAGTATGACCCAGGAAGGGAGCCATATGAAGTACAGCTATATCTCCTGCTATGGCACTTCCTCCTGAGAATCTAAGCAAGCAAAGAATGTTTAGCCATTACTAAAGCTCTAGTAGCACATCTGAATAACATTCTGCAGTTATGCAGCACAAGGGGAAAGCTTAATGCTCTTCTCCCCATATGGTGGCACTGGCTTGATCCCAACAGAGCCCCTGTGTGCCTGGGGATTAATTTCTGTGCACAGAACTAGAGACCTGGTGCATGGTGGCCATGTGGGGGTCAAGTAGGGTTGTCAACTCTGGCTTGGGAA
>NW_015272586.1:0-376 GCF_001447785.1 Gekko japonicus
AGAAAGAGTGACTGTTTCAAGGTCACCCAGTAAGCTTCATGATACTCTGGACAATTTAAAGTGGGTATCTCAGATCCTAACATGACACTCTAATCACTGTTAATTAATTCATAAGGTTTACAGTCTGCCTAATTTCCCTGAGCCTAAGGAGAATAACAATACAACAAGTTGCAAGAATAAAAACAATATAATAGTTCACTATCAAGATAAAAGTACATGGTGTAAAAACACAGAGATTAAAAACAACCAAATCTGCCAAAGCAGTTTCCCCTCTGCCAAATGCCTTCTGAAGCAAAAATGTCTTACATGCCTACCTAAATGAACTACAAATGCCTACATATGAAAGGCTAGAATGATAAAAGGAACACTTTCCCTA
>NW_015272587.1:0-376 GCF_001447785.1 Gekko japonicus
GGGGGGGGGCAGATGGGGGGGCGTGAGGAGGAGGAGAGGTGCCGCACTCGGGGGCATGTGGGACCCCCATGTTATCAGCCCTCTCCCATGATCCCTGCAGGTCAGCTCTCCAACATGAAGCTAAGAGGGTGTGCCAGCCTCCCTAATTGCCAGGACACGCTGAGCTTCCACTCGGGCACCCGTACCATTCACGCCACCTGCTGTGACACGCCGCTCTGCAACAGCTTCGTCCCAGGTAAGCAACCCTCCAACTTGGTAACGTGGCTGTGGGTAGATTCTTGGATCAGCACTCGTTCCAGCATTCATTTTTCAGCCCTTGGGCTCATTCACCTGCCTGGCCCCAGTTGGGAGGTGGGCTGTTAATTGCCCGGTTCTG
>NW_015272588.1:0-376 GCF_001447785.1 Gekko japonicus
CCCTCAGTTACCATGGCTAGTAGCCACTGTAGCACTTCTCAGACTGGCGTCTGACCATCCCATCAGAAAAGGGACTGATGATCTTACCAAAACAAGCATGACTGTGGGACCCATTTACATTTAGGGCCACAGTAGGGAGCATGGGCAGCAATACCTGGTTAGAGCAGCTGAGGCAGCCACCAGAGCCTCTGACCTTTTGTGAGAGCCCAGGTCTCATGCAAGGGTAGAGGCCTCCATGAGGCATAGGTGGCTTGCTGTATCGCTCTTTGAAAAGGGCTGGGAGGTGATGAAGGAGGACTCTCTCTCCCACTCAGACAAGCAGCAGGTGGGGGCAGAGAGGAAGAAGAAGGAATGGTTACCAGTTAATCCCCCTCCT
>NW_015272589.1:0-376 GCF_001447785.1 Gekko japonicus
TGAGTGTCAAAATGGCAGTTGCTTTATATGACAAAGGACGGGGAGTGCCGAGTGTCTGACGGCTGTGTCCACAGATGTTGATGTGGTTTATGATAAAGGAGAATACCTAACGGGTCCTTTTGTACATTAGGCTACTATTAGTTCTAATTGATGAGGCATTGCTGGAATTTTAAGTGGGGCTGAGGCAGACATGATTGCCTTCTAAGAGGCTCTTTTCTGCATGATGGGCTGCTTCTCTGTGGACATGTGAGAAATGCCTTTGGAATGCTGGAGTTTTACTGGAACCCCATCTTCACTATTACATGTGGCCTTCCCTTCTCAGAGGAGACAGCAATTAGCAGTGCTCTTGAAGTGGGGGTTCCCGTGTTTTTAGGGG
>NW_015272590.1:0-376 GCF_001447785.1 Gekko japonicus
GGTCGCGCCACAGGCTTTGCTTGCATTCCCCGCCCTCCTCGCTTACTCTATGGCCCTATGCACACAAGCAAATCCGCAAGCGGGGTGGCGCACAACGTTGCTGCTACCGGTAACTGAATTGCAGCGAGCTGAAAAACTAAACAGGTCTAAAAGCCATTTGACGGCTTCTCTCGAAGGAGGGCAGGGGAACGTCCCAAGCAAGACGCCTTGGTCCCCTCGCGAGGTTACGACTCTTGTCTTGCCGAAGCCACAATGGTGAAACGGGATTAAGGGTGTCGTGCAGATTGAGGAAAAGGCTATTTAAAGACAGAAGATGCTTTCCGGCTGCCTTCCGAACGTTTTTACCCCAAAGAAAAACACCCAGAACAAATGCATC
>NW_015272591.1:0-376 GCF_001447785.1 Gekko japonicus
GACAGTGCAAAACATGCCGCCGGACCTATCGGGGCAAAAAGTTTCCCTCCTTGTAATGTTTTTAAAAGAATCAGGTCTGGCTCCTGCTTAAAAGGGAGGAAAAAATATTCTTTTATGAATGGGAACTCTTGAAGAAATGAGTCCAGAAAGATGGGTATTTGTTTAAAAAACAGATGTTCTAATATTTGGTACAGATGTTCTGTGATAGCAGGTCTTGGAGAATCTCTGCAACAAGGGCTCACTGTAATTGAGAAACGACCCAAGGTTTTTCTAAAAAAGAAAAGAAAGGAAAGGGAAACAAATAATCCAAAGTACGCTGCAGCAGCTTTTGCCATAACAGATTTATTTATACCACTAGGAAAAAGGCCCGTTGTGG
>NW_015272592.1:0-376 GCF_001447785.1 Gekko japonicus
AATTTCAAGTAGAGTTGTGTTTATAATTTGTATGAAATGTTCCTAATTAGAAAACTTATTATGGATGGATATCAGATATATTGTTAAATTACCATTAAAAATACCCAAGGACAACTAGATTTCACATGGATGATTAATCATAACAGATATGTTCGCCATTTTAATTGAATCCTGTAATATATTACAGAACAATTTTAATCAACCTCATATCATGGATGCAGTATTGCTAGACCAGGAAATTTCCCTCTTCATGGGAGACTCTCTGCCCAAATTTGTACAAAGTGGAGAAAAGGACTTTCCCCTGAAACTCTTTCCAGTTGCCAAACTGTTAATTAGGTGTTGGTGGCAGGCTTTCCATTTTTTTCTTAAATAACTG
>NW_015272593.1:0-376 GCF_001447785.1 Gekko japonicus
GGATGCAACCCTTTTACTTCCCTTGCCAGTTTATCATTCACCCAGTTTGCAGATTTTTTTTGAAATCTGCAAGAAACATTTCCAAAATACTGCTATTTGTGAATTACCAAATTATGTGAAACTGATACATTAAAAACTCTTCATTGTTTTATTCCTTTTTAATTTCCAATTTTTGTACATAACATTGTGGATGTGCAAGGGAAGACTGAGATCGAGGGAGCAGATCAGCCCAAGCTTTCAGTTTCTCCAGTTAATTTGTACTTTCCCTTTTATTTAACAGGTGAATTAATGTGCATTGATAATAAAACAATGCAAACAAAAAATTGGGGGGCAATTGTATATACAGTTTGTATCAAGTTTTCTTTGTGTGTGTGTG
>NW_015272594.1:0-376 GCF_001447785.1 Gekko japonicus
AGAACGGTACTTTTTGTTCTTGCTCACACGCGCCGTGCTGTTAATGTTGGCCGGATGCCTGCATGGCTGGATGGATGAAGCTGATGTTTCTAAAGGGGCTTTTCAGCTCGGATCCCCAATATAAATTAACTTGGGGTTGCAGAATAAAGGAAGGGAGGAGAGGGCTGGACCGCTTCAGACTGCAGTGGGGAAATCACTCTTTTAGTGTGAAAACTCCTTGCACATAAAGATTAGCACGGTGGGTTGCCCCCTATCCCTTCATATGCCATGCCCACTTACATGGAATAATTACTGCAGGGGAATTCTGAAAAATGTAGTCCTGCACCAGAAGTTTGAAGTGGTACCTCAGTGTACCTAGACCAGGCCTTAGAATGAA
>NW_015272595.1:0-376 GCF_001447785.1 Gekko japonicus
GTTTAATGTCCGGATTCTTTGTTGGAACGTTGGAATTTTGGAACATTGTGGCCCATTGTGTACTTATTATGCTTTGAAGAAACAATTGCATCTATTCTTGTTGCATTGTATCTTATTTTCCACAGTTTGCTTTTCCTGTTTTTATATATGTCCCGCTTTTCTCCCTAATCAGGGACTCAAAGTGGGTTTTCACATTGTTCCCCCCCCTCCACTAGATCCTCACAACAGCACCCCTATGAGGGTTGATAGGCTGAGAGACTGTGTGGGCCCCAAGGTCATCTGACAAGTTTCCATGGCTGAGTAAGTGATTCGAACCCAGTCCTAGTCCAGCCCTCTAACTAAGCGGCCCCCAACTTTTCTGAGCCTGTGGCCACCT
>NW_015272596.1:0-389 GCF_001447785.1 Gekko japonicus
GGATTGTGTGTGCGCAAAGTGCCGTCAAGCTGCAGCCACCTTATGGCAGCCCCAGCAAGCGGCTCTCGGGGCAAGGGAGAAGCAGAGCTGGTGGGCCATCGCCTTCCTCTGAGGAGTGGTTAAGACACTGAACTGCAGGCTGTGGAAGGTCGGTAGTTCAGCAGTTCGAGATCCGGGTGCCGCATGACGGAGTGATAGGACTTAGGAGCTGACCATTGAGAACAAAAAAGTAAAAGGTGCTCCACGGTCTCAGTTGCACCAGACGCACAAGCACATAGCCTGCCTGAATAGGAAATTTGTGCAAAACATCCTGTTAGCGCCTCAGATGGAGAGGCGTTTAACATTGCAAGGGCAAATGGATACCTATGAGCAGAGGTCATTTCGGGGGG
>NW_015272597.1:0-376 GCF_001447785.1 Gekko japonicus
TTCCCAGGTGTGCATGAGCCCAAATCAGATTAGGACCGTGGTGTGCGTGTGATGGGGCTTCAGCCTTCCTCAATATAAAACAGGCCCAGTGGAGAGCATTATTTGGCCAGTTGTGGAGGTATAGGGCAACCCCATCAGTACACTTGTAGCCAGTGAGGCAAGTAGCAGCCCTCTGGAGCTCTTTCAAGTTAGGGGGAACCATAACTGTCCTCTCCATACACACTGGTCCCAAACCAAATCTGTGTACATGGGAACTGAGTTCCCAGTACAAACTGGCAAGAGATAACTGATTGCACAGACCCCAGGGAGGGGGGCTATGATGTTTAGTTAGGCCCTATGAAGATTTATTTAGTTTTATTGTTGCTATCCACCTTGG
>NW_015272598.1:0-376 GCF_001447785.1 Gekko japonicus
ATGACCACTTCCTCCCGTGCTGTCCAGCCCACCAGCTAAGACCTTCCTCAAAACCACCACTCTGTGTTGCCACACCTCCACAGGTAAGGCAGTTGGCAAACAGAGGGAAGAACTTTTCAGTGCCATAACAGCTCTTTATGCAAGCCCCAAAACCCGTGTTAAAACTCTTAATTCCTACCTTTGAACCCCAACGGGGGAGTAGGCAAGGATGCCCCCTATCACCAATGCCATTTGCCTTTGCATTAGAACAACTAGCGGCAGCTATACGCAAGAACTTGAACATAAAAGGAATCTCCACCCCAAAAAAGGAATTTAAAATCAGCTTATATGCGGACGATGCCGTACTTTACCTTTCTGACCCACTAACCTTTCTCCC
>NW_015272599.1:0-376 GCF_001447785.1 Gekko japonicus
CTGATAGCTGTGGGGATCGGACACCAGGCTGGGGAACACCCACCCAAGGTCTGGGTTTGGGTCTGATCCCCTAGTGATCTTGCCAGGCTCAACACCCATTTCCCTAATTCGCCGCTGGCATAGAAGTGCTAGACTCCTTGTAAACCTTTGGAACAGCCTAGAAGCCCAGTTCACACAAAAAAATATCTGTGGGAAAGAATGATTTGTCACGCAAAGCACACATGGACTTGCCAGTTCTCACGTCGTGTCTCATGTGAAGCCGATTCCCAGCTTGGCCCCTGACAGGAGGTTTGCCAGTCATATGCCCATTCATTCTGTGAGGCACTGTTTTTAATATTCACAGTGTCAGGCAAGAAGAAGAAGAGGAGATTGGATT
>NW_015272600.1:0-376 GCF_001447785.1 Gekko japonicus
GGTCCCAGGTTCAATTCCAAGCATCTCCACTTCAAAGGGTCAAGTAAGAAGGTGAAAGACCTCAACCTGAAACCTTTTAGAGGTGCTGCCAGTCAGAGTAGAAAATACTGAATGGTCTGACTGAGTATGATGTAGTTTCATGTGTTCCTGTGTGTTCCTTGTACTTAGTCAATCACCTCCACCCACAGGAGTCTCCCCTGGATCTCTGGTTAGGGATGCCTTAATGTTCAGTATTTTCTTGATTTTATATTTCCTTCTTTTTTACCCTTCGCTTTTGTTTTCCTCTGTTGATTTTGTAGCATTGTTTGCATCTACATGTCATCCTTTCTACACAGTTTAGACAAACATGCAATGTACGTTGCATACGTATAATGCT
>NW_015272601.1:0-376 GCF_001447785.1 Gekko japonicus
ACCGCAGCAAAAGACAAAAGAGAGTAGGAAAAAAGGAAGTATGGTAACTCTTCTGTTTCTCCAACAGATCAAGCATTCAACTTCCAGAAATACAGCAATGACCACCTCACCGACTTCAATACTCCCTATGATTATGAGTCCATTATGCACTACGGTCCTTTCTCGTTTTCTAAAAATAAGAGTTTGCCAACGGTCACGGCCAACATACATGAATTTAATGGCGTTATTGGTCAACGTCTGGATTTCAGCAGCACTGACCTCCAGCGACTCAATCAGATGCATAACTGCAGTAAGTCCACATTGAGACGGTGACCTCGAATTTGCCGTCTGAGCACAGAGATCCCTTTCTGAATAATGAATCGTCTTTTTAAAAAAA
>NW_015272602.1:0-376 GCF_001447785.1 Gekko japonicus
CGCACTTGAAGTGGCAAATCCCTGTAGTAGGGGACGATGCAGGGGCGGAAGTCCTCCTCCAGGGGGCCCGGCCACCCCCCAGCCTCGGCATCCGGTCGCCGGCCTTCTCCCCTGCCGGCGGGGTCCAGGCAGGAGTCCCCCTGGGTCCAGGAGACGCGCAAGAGGCCGAAGCCGCAGCCCAGGGACAAGCCCAGCAGCAGGGGCAGTGTGGGGAAGGTGGGAGCCCCCAGGGAGTTTTAACGTTGTTGGCTTTTCCTCAGGCCATGGAGTGCAGCACGAATGGAGCATCGCCCAGCCCCCCTCCTCCCTCCGGCCCTGATTCTGAAGATGGCTGGACTTTGGTAAGGAAGAAAAAGAAATGAGAGGGAGAGAGAGA
>NW_015272603.1:0-376 GCF_001447785.1 Gekko japonicus
AAAAAAAAAATGTTTTCCTTGCCAAGCTTTCAGATTCATTTGAGGATTTATTATTCCACCGTGATTTATTTCTTAAGTGGATAAAGATTAGCCAGAGCAAATAATGAAAGGACATCTGAAAAACTTTGAACAAATGACATGTCACAGGGCAGAGGCAATATCGACACACCTGACTTCAGCTAGCTATTAAGTGTGTACATTGCTGAAGCAAAATATACTCTGTTGGGAGGTTCCATAAAGGGACAGCTAAAAATTTATCTAATGCTCACACATAGAAATAATAAATAGCAATAATGTCACATTTCGACCCAGTCTTCAGTCCTCTGAATGCCAGACCAGGAATAATCTAGTGGGAACCAGGGAATAATCAGAGCAG
>NW_015272604.1:0-376 GCF_001447785.1 Gekko japonicus
GAGGCAAAACACCCATGCATAATAGGCCTAAGTATATCTCCTCCAAAAGTACAGGGAATAGTCGACAATCCAAGACACTTGCATAGTTCAGATTGGAATCTATGGTATATTGGTCCTGAAAGCCAGGCTTGGCCTATCCTATTTGCAGGTTTTTCCTAGGACTATGTAAGTCTGCAGAATCTATTTGAACAGGGTCAATATGGGGGGGTTGACCTTAACAACTGTTATTTTAGCTTTAGCATTCTGAAAAAGTGTATTGTCTGTCTCCAACTACTGTTAAACTCTTGGAAAGCAATCCTAGGCAGGTCTACTCAGAAGTTAATTCTATTGTATTTAATGGGGATTACTTCCAGGCAAGTGTTCATAGGACTGCAGC
>NW_015272605.1:0-376 GCF_001447785.1 Gekko japonicus
AGCACAGCCGACATTGGGACTCTTGATGGCTCAGGATGGAAAGGGCAAGCAGACATTCTCCCCACCCCTCTCTCTTTCTCCCGTGTACAGCAATGCCCCAGAACAGCTGCTCAGCTTCTCTAGGACTTCCACCCCACCAAGTGGGCCCCCTCCTCCGCCTCCGCTCCCTCTTCCATCTCCGGCCACGCCAACCTCCCCATCGCCTCCCAAGCCGGAGCTGTTGCCTGCCAACCTGGAGGAGCTAACGGTGAGTTCGGGCTGGTGCCACCGCAGTGGAGTTGCCGACGGCAGGCGTCCAGATTCTGCATCAAGGCACCTGAAGTACCGCGACTGGCATGGATTATGCCGATCAGGGCTATTTGCGCGTAGCTGGCTG
>NW_015272606.1:0-376 GCF_001447785.1 Gekko japonicus
CTAAGCACCCCCGCCAGAAAATGCCACCCTGGGGCCACCATACTCGTTAGGACCTTCCGGCCTGATTCCCCGAGTGTGGGGGCGCGAAGCCACAACTGCGGCCTCGCACTACCCCCATTAACTTTCCCCACCACAACTCTCATTTCGGGCCCAAGGCCCGACCGGCTCCGCGCCTGGCGCCTCGTCTGCCGCCGCATCCCGATAGTAGAGCCGCGCTGCGGCCCGGGCTGCGGGGGCGCGCAGCCGCGACTGAGGCGTCGCACAACCCACCTGAACGGTCACTGCCGCAGCCCTCCTTACGGGCCGCAATGCCCGGCCGGCTCTGCGCCTGCCGCCTCATCCCCGAGCTTCAAGCCGCGCCGTGGCCCGGGCAACA
>NW_015272607.1:0-376 GCF_001447785.1 Gekko japonicus
GCTCCTAGTCTGATACCCTAACCTCTACATCACTTTGACTCATTAACTTAAAAGAGCAAAACAGTAAGAGTGATTTTTCAAAGGTCTTTAGAGTGTGGCATACTTTTCCTCAGTAATCCCTATAAAGTCACCCAGTATTATCATCTGTCTTTGGGCGGGGCTGTCTTGGGGGCAAGAGAGCAACAGCTGGTGGCTGGTGAGATGGAAATGGACCTCTGTAGCCTGTCCATTAGCTGGTGGGTCCCACTGCTCAAAGGGGCTGAAGTCGATTTTCCTAGCTCACACACTGGGCTCTTCCACGTTCTAATTTCCATCACTTGTGTGTCCCTGTGGCTTCATTTTTTCCCTTTTCCACATCTGTTTTGCTCCCTCTAGT
>NW_015272608.1:0-376 GCF_001447785.1 Gekko japonicus
GCCCCTTCTCAAAGTGCTCCATTGTCCTAACCCCAATTAGGCACCAGTGTGCAGAAATGGAGAAGCTGCAACTGACATCTAAGTTTTACATGTGACACAGGTTGGGGACCCCAGATCCATCGTGTGCATTTTGTAATGTGTGAACTGGCCTCTTTGAACACCAGATGGAAACAGAATTGCTCTACAAAAGTAGTGTCTTACATAAAGAATTGGGGCTTGAGAAAGTTATTGCATAAGCACCATGACAGAAGATTACTAATAACATGCTTGCTCAGGTATCACAGTTTGCAGGGATCTTGATCTGGCCAACAAGAAGCAATATGACTCTAGTAGCCTTGCCTTTACAACCAAATTACACGTCATAAGTTAGTTGAGT
>NW_015272609.1:0-376 GCF_001447785.1 Gekko japonicus
TGAAAGAATGCCTGATTTCTGACCTGCAAGCCAAAGGAAATGTCTCCATGTAGAATCCATCAGCTGCAGTATTTCCCATGAGTAAAATTTGTCCCAGGTCGTTCCTATGCTTCCTCCAAAGCTGATGTTCACAATACTGTGCAAAAGAAGTCTGAATTGTGTCTATATGGTTGGCATAAGCATCTTTAAAGGGAGAGAGATGGAGGCTATAAAACACAACTGACACTACAGCAGCAAAGTCACAGTAGGATATGCTGTGAGTGGCAGGCTGGTTAAATACCTCTAGCCTTACAGGGGAAATGAACAGGAACAACCCACCCACACCCCAACACACACACCGCTGATAGAACTGTTGTAAAATAGTCAAAAGTATTTA
>NW_015272610.1:0-376 GCF_001447785.1 Gekko japonicus
CCCCACAACAGAAATCCTGTGAGGTAGGCAGGGCTGTGAGCTAGGCAGGGCTGCAACTGTGATCTCCCACCATGGCTTCATTGTCCCGTGCTCCACTCAATTATTAACACGATTCTGGCTTAAACCAGGAAACTTCCTGAAATGAATTTCAGAATTTCATCGTGTGCAGTTTGCCACTGTTCTCAGTCCATGCAGTTTGCTTGCAGTTTACCGGCAGGCACATTACACATCTGCAAAACACAGCTCCCCAAAATAATAATTGTGATATCGTGGTGTATGTGCATGAAGGCATGAGCAAAGGGTAACTGTTTTGGTTGGTACAAACTTTCTGCTGCATTGTGGTTCCAAAAATGAAAGAATGAAATTCAACAAAATC
>NW_015272611.1:0-376 GCF_001447785.1 Gekko japonicus
GCAGGAACATGGCAGGCTTTCCCTGGTTGATCCAAGTTCTCTTTCAGCTTGCTAGCATAAGAGATCTTAGGAATGATCCGGGCGCTGCTGCTATCAACCGGGAAAGCAGGAAGTGGCCGGAAAAGCGACCATGTTTCCTTCCCAGAATCCTCGGTGGCTGAATTGGTGGCATTTGATGTAACGGCAGGCTTCTCGCCGACTTTGATGGCGCTGTCTCATTCTGATTCCAGAGATGACGATGGAGACGGTGAGTCAGAATAGCCACGGCGATGGTGCTGCCACCGCCCATTAGAAATGCTTTCAGGAGCGCAGTGGTGGCCGTTGGTGCTGGGTCCCCATTCCTTGCGGTCAGAGGGGCTGCCTCGGTAGGTCTTGC
>NW_015272612.1:0-423 GCF_001447785.1 Gekko japonicus
GCAAACATTCAGCGAATCCCCAAGTGGTCCTCAAGGTTTCTTGTATTGCTGTGTTTTGTTTTGGTTTGGCAAATGCAGATATGGCATTAACTGATCCTGTATGGTTCATGCCCTGACCTGGATGGTCCAGTCTAGCCCGATCTCATCAGAGCTCAGAAACTCTGCAAAGTCAGCCCTGGTTAGTATTTGGCTGGGAGACCACCAAGAAAGACCAGGGTCGCTACAGTCTGAGAGGAAGGCAATGGTAAACCACCTCTGAGAGCCAGTTTGGTGTAGTGGTTAAGTGTGCGGACTCTAATCTGGGAGAACCGGGTTTGATTCCCCACTCCTCCACTTGCACCTGCTGATGTGACCTTGGGTCAGTCACAAGCTCAGGCACAGCTCTTCCTGAAAGACCAGCAATGCACATTAATTCTGTAGGAG
>NW_015272613.1:0-376 GCF_001447785.1 Gekko japonicus
TGGCTTTCGAGGAAGGGAAACCTCTACCTCTACCTTTACTTGCTTATTGTTACTATTTTCTATCTACAAAATCCTGCCCTTCCTCCAAGGAGTATAAGATAGTAGACCTGGTTCACCCTCTTAATGTTATCTTCTTAAACCACTCTGTGAGGTAGATTAGGATGAGAAAGAGAGTGACAGTTCCAAGGTCACCCTGTGACCTTCATGACTGAGCAGAATTTGAACCCAAGTCTCACCAGTCCTACCACAACACTCTAACTACTACAGCACAGTGGATGCCGATTGACTCCAGGTTGTAGATAAACTGACTCCAGCCAAACACCTGGCTGTGATGCTAAGTGTCAGGAGTGCTAGAAGGACTGGCCTCAATGTCTTT
>NW_015272614.1:0-376 GCF_001447785.1 Gekko japonicus
CAATGAAGAAAGCTGACAGGAAGAAAACTTCAAATTTTTCAAAAAGACCCATCAGGTTGGTTTTTGTAAGCATATCCTCTCCAGAATGCGACACAGACATTGCGGTGGCCATTTTGTTTCCGCTTCCTGGCCTGCTCCGCGAACCTTGTTTTTTCTCACTAGCGGGAAAATAGGCATTCCACAAGGCAGGAACTGGTTTCAGCTTGTTCCCATTCAGCTTGCCCATCACAGAATATAAGAAAATAGAGTCTCCATACGCTAGAAATATCTGCAAAGGGTAGAACAGGGTCGGAAGCTCTACTCTGCCACGTCTACCATCCTCCCGCGACGCTCCGCCCCCGACAGGAAGAAAACTGATTCATTTGAAAGGTGGTGT
>NW_015272615.1:0-376 GCF_001447785.1 Gekko japonicus
GGGGGGGGGGATGAGAAGGACAATCTGTCACCATGCCAACATGAATCATTTGTGTCATGAAACTGGAAATGATGTTATCACATTGGTGCAACATACTAGGATTCACCCCAAACTCCCGGGTGGCTCCTACAGCGTCGTCCCGGTGCAATGACATCACTTCAAGTTTAGTTGGAGTTGCACACTGGCGCAACACTGAACAACTTGCACCCACTTTCCTAACTGACTGGCGACGCATTAAGTTCCTAAGGCAATTTATAATAACAGTTATTCCAAGCCAATCTAACAAAACGGTAAGCAGCACTAAAAATATCGTAACATGGATTGAGTGGAACAGGTCATGCTCCTGTCAACCAGGCAAAAGTCCTTTTAGTGCCTC
>NW_015272616.1:0-376 GCF_001447785.1 Gekko japonicus
AAAGAACAGAGCCTACCCCTTCCATCAAACTTCCCCACAGGAAAGTAAAAATTGAAGTTCAAAATCATAGCATCTAGGGAGAAAGCACTTTGATAAGGAAGCCATAGCGAAAAAAAGGTAATTTGCAGCATCTGGAGACATGGACTATTCAGTTTGTGTCACTCTAATCCATCTTGGAACAACCCAGTGATACACCAGTAAAGCAAAACTATAGGCAGCTGTTTGTAAGTACTGATCACTCTCATCTAGGAGGGCCCAAAGACAATCCCTCACTGTCTTTTTATGCTATGTAAACTTCTTTGGAACCCTGATCTTATTAGACGTAATTTGGGAAAAGCAAAGAACTTGCTACTTTCCTTGTACTGCAGGATTTGAA
>NW_015272617.1:0-376 GCF_001447785.1 Gekko japonicus
TTTAGACCTTGCAACACACATTTCCAACACTTGGAAGTCCCAATGTATGGCTGTCAGCAAACGTTGTTGGAACTAAATTCTCCTCAAGAACCTAATAAAGAATAAATAGAATATTCTAATTACCTTGTGCCATCATGCAGACATAAAGAGACACAGGAGAAGAAACTCGTACAGCAAACTGGAAGCCCCAAACTGCAGGGACAGTGTCAGCTATGTTTTTAGTTAGAAAATGGCAGCGATTTTCCCTAGTAAGAACACAAGAAACTATATATTTTCTCATATACATGAAGGGCAATGTTGCAACTGTACCAGGCATTTCATAGCTAATACTATCAAACCTTGAAATATTATACAGTCTGAAGCTGTTGTTTAAAAA
>NW_015272618.1:0-376 GCF_001447785.1 Gekko japonicus
GCAGGTTAAGAAAAACCACAAAATCAATCTTTAATGTTGACAATTAAATAGGTTTGTTTATTGAATTCAAGTTGCATTTTCATGTTTGTACAGTACTGGTAAAGTGCAAAAGTTTTTGCCTTCCCCTCCCTGTGCACATGTTCAAAAGTATGAATGCCCTTGAGTGAGTCCTTCGGTCCGGAAGGTGCTCTGCGGAATGGTGTTTCTAATGCTTAATCCACCTCCTCGATGGTTGGTCCAGAAGATGCTCCTCCGGAGGGGGGTGCTCCACCGCCAGGGAAGCCGCCGGGCATGCCTCCGGGCATCCCACCTGCACTCTGGTACAGCTTCGTTATGATGGGATTGCAAACCTTCTCCAGCTCTTTCTGCTGGTGCT
>NW_015272619.1:0-376 GCF_001447785.1 Gekko japonicus
CTGTGCCCCCAACGTGGGTTCCCCTTGATTGCCCCCCAGCTGAATTGTTCTCACTGCCAGATGCCCCCTAATGGCCCTGGCCCCTGGGCTCCTTATCCTTGGCGATGCCCCCATCACAAGAGGATGTGGGGTGTGAACCCCCAAACATGCTGCAAGCATGCTTAAACTTGCATGGTTTCCTTGAGCATTTCCCAGAAGTATTGAAGCCCCAGCATATGAGATGGAGTGGCAGCCCCTGCTTCTAGCCAGCTTCCCACCCAGTTCCCAAGTACTCAAGCATCACCATGCGCCTGCTGTCAGCATACCTGCCTGAAATGGCCCCCATGGGGCCCATGCATTGGGACCAGAACTGTTGGTGCTCCTGATCCCATGGCAA
>NW_015272620.1:0-376 GCF_001447785.1 Gekko japonicus
TGTCTTATTCACCTATAGCTAGCCACGGATATATTTATTTGAGAATGAGCCCTACTGCAGAAGCATGCACATCTAGGTAAGAAGCAACAAGGAAGCTTGGAAGCATGTTGTCTTTATAATGCTACCATGGAAGATGGGTGCTCCAGGTAAAGGTCACATTCTTACCACATTGCCCACCTCTTTTCATTCCTCTCATCCCATTATCTGTTGAATGCATGTTGACCTGGCTTCTCGTTCTGCTCTGCTCTTCCTGAATCCCCATCAGTATATCCTGTGACTCCTGCAACTATACAGAAAAGGCATACAGAACCTGTAATGACCCTAGTTTTTAGAAGTATAAACTACAGAAACCTTATTAATGTGTTGGTGTTTTTTT
>NW_015272621.1:0-376 GCF_001447785.1 Gekko japonicus
GTGCTGAGATTCTTTTGGATAAGATATTGCGGGACAGGTCTGGTTTTGTAGCATACATCAAAACAGAAGGACAGTCACCCTTTGAGATGTCCTTGAAAAACCAGTTGCTACTTGCTGTCTATACAGTCTGAGTCTGTGGCTGAAAGTTTTAACACCAGTTCAGGAAATGCTGCCCTGAAGGCCTGGAATCTGTGTGTTTCCGCAGCATTTGAGGAAGGAAGCCTTGAACATTTTTTTCAGGCTGAACCAGAGTTGCTATAAAATTCGGTAGCACTCCTAAACGGTGATTGTGAGCATTTGATTCTATTAGCAATTGAATGGGGTACAAATGCACTGAATCTGATTGTCATAGAATCACAGAGTTGGGAGGGTCCAT
>NW_015272622.1:0-376 GCF_001447785.1 Gekko japonicus
CTCCCCTCTCCACTAGCCACTGCTGTTCTGCCTCAGATGTTACTCCACTGGTGGTTTTGGAACAGCAGGTGATGGATGATGCACCCTCTAGCCTCTCCCTCCAAAGAACAGAAATCCACTGTGCTCAATCCAAGGAGAGCAGGGCAAGGACACATGTGAGCCTGAGTTTTTCTTCCCACCCATTTCACGTACAATAATGAATGTCTGACCAAGTCTGCAGATTTACCCAAGAACAATAACACATGAAGAGGTGAGCACAAGCCTGAGAGGCAGGCCTGGTCTGCAGTTATTGGAATGAGGTAACAGGATCTTGAGGTGGTAGTGTGAACTACACCACATTGCCATTCAGACATCACTTTGAGCTTATACTAAGCCA
>NW_015272623.1:0-376 GCF_001447785.1 Gekko japonicus
CAATTTGTGATGTTCCTGAGGCTTCCTTCTTTAACCCATGGGGGGGAAAATAAGCCTGTTTCCATCTGGATCAAAGGGGAATCCGGAGACCGTCCATGTGAACGTTCCGTTGCCACCATGGGGACAGGGAAGAGTTGAGTTTCACTTTCACAGGGCAGCTTACTGCTACACCTCATTCTCCCCTCTCCCTGCCTTTCTCCTCTGCCACGGTTTAACAGGGTGGCCCCATAGGGAGAGGGAAAGGGACTGAAAGTGAAGAGGTTTCATGGCCGTAATTTTTGTGAACTAATTTAGAAGAGTAGGTTTTTATACAAAGCAGCTTATGATCATATTCCCACAATGGGCAGCTTATGAGGCAGGTGGGGCTGAGAGAGTT
>NW_015272624.1:0-376 GCF_001447785.1 Gekko japonicus
ATAGGATGTTGCAGAGTAAAGCCATATAGCACATGGTAAGAAGAAGGCACTCTTGAGCAGTATGTGATATAGTGTGTGCATGTGAGGTTTCTGGCCACCACCTTTGGCACGAGAGAACTGAGGTGTTGCACACCTGTCCCCATTTTCATCTGAAAAAATTAGAAGGCGTGAAATGCTCTGCTTCTGACAGAGCTCCTTGTTAAATGTCCACAGCTGTTCCTCGAAGGATTTTCATACTGGTCAGATGTTCAAGTCCTTGACAATATAATGGCAAATTTGCATCATGACTTTCCTTGTATTAGTTATGCCCCCAAACCAACAGCATACCTTGGATACATGCAATAAAATGCCAAACAACTGCATGAGGCTGTTAAAT
>NW_015272625.1:0-376 GCF_001447785.1 Gekko japonicus
CAAATCCCGTGATTCAAAGACCTATTCTGAGCCATAAAATGAAGACGGCAGTCTTACAAAGGTGTTGTTATTCCTCCCAGCCGAATTCTTAAGGTTTTTTTCCCCCCTTTCAGATGTCCGAGTGCCTAGACGCGGGCCGACGCCCATCTGTAAGATCTGGCAGGCCTTATCCCGGCCCCTGATCTGGAACAGTACGTCTTGTGTGAAGGGGGTGGGGCTCGCGCTGTGCAGACACGGCAGTCCAGTTTGCTTTCAGAGGGTCTGTAGGGAGGTGGATGGATCTGCCTTCCCAGGACTGGGGCTTTCCTTGCGAGAAACGGCAGCTCCGGAGGCTGGGGCACAGCAAGCATGAACAGCGCTGCTACTGCCCTCCCCC
>NW_015272626.1:0-376 GCF_001447785.1 Gekko japonicus
TTCTGAGATCTGAGCCTGGACCATCCAGAAGAAGAGACCAAATTCCCCAAACTCCCAACAGCGAGAAAGAAGAATAGCTGGGAAGAAAATCCTGCTCTGTTGCACCTATCAGAAATCTCCTCTGGCATGCAGAATCCAGCTTCGCTTGGTGCCGCACTTTGGCCACGAAGGGCCAAATACCCTGCGTGTTTACCAAGCACGAGCGCCCTTCCTTTCATCCAGACCTGAATGTGGACCAGATGGGTGAGGGATCTATAGAAGATTGGATGGTGCACATTCTATGAGAGACATGTGTACAGTCAGACTCTGTGTCACAAACAAGATAGGTAAGGGTAAAAGGTTTCCCTCTGCTCGAAGGCCAGTCGAATCCGACTCT
>NW_015272627.1:0-376 GCF_001447785.1 Gekko japonicus
CAGGAGGATCCTGTGTACGCCAGAAACTATGCCAGGGGGCAAGCCTGGATTCCGGCTCGGGTGGTGCGTGTTAAAGGTCCCAGATCGTATGAGGTATCATGTGAAGATGGGCAGATACTACACCAGCACATTGACCAGTTGCGGCGACGGACGATACCACCGGAACCCGAGGACTTGGATCCCGCGGACACCATGGATGCCTCAGCCCTTCCACAATCACCCGCCTCAGATCACAGGTCTCTCCCCCTGATCGCACATGAGGGCCCTCTCCCAGCGACACAGGAAATGCCGACACAGGACTCCCCAGCGCCGCCCCCTGTGGATGGCGGTGAGAGAGCCAGCAGCAATTCCCGAACTTCGCTGCTCTACCCGCACC
>NW_015272628.1:0-376 GCF_001447785.1 Gekko japonicus
CCTTGCATCTGGAGCTGCCAGGGACCAAACCAGAGGCATTCCATATGGGAAGCAGACACTCTGCCCCCCCTCCTGAGAAAGATCGTATGAAAATGCCTTATATGGAATCGCCACCCTGGAGTCTAAAGGGCAACCCTGCCCATTAGGGCAATCCTACCCATTGCAGGCTCATGGTGGCCCTCTGGGGCCCTGAGCCAAGGGCCCCCTCACAGCCTTTCATGCACTCAGGCTCCCTAGGAAGGTACTGAGCAGAGACCCCACACACACACCAGGTAGCCCCACTCTGCTGGAGTACTTAAATAGCAGCCTTGCACCCCAAGACCTGCTGGAATTCACCCAGGGTTCCATGCATCACTGCCTACATGGCGGCCTCCCA
>NW_015272629.1:0-376 GCF_001447785.1 Gekko japonicus
GTCCAGGAAGATGCATTGCCTTGATTTTGATTATCACAGAGAGTATCACCTGCCCCATTTAAAGACATTGGGAGGTTATCAATATGTTGTCTATCCTACCTTATCCCTAGCAAAAGCCATGCTCAGTTAAAGCAACATGCAGGACTTTCAGAGAGATGCAGCCTCATTTTCCCCCCCTGAATCTCCAGGGAAGAGAACCCTAAGAGAAGATTACGAAACGTTGACGTTACACGAATGGCATATTTAAGAAAGCCTCTGAGCCAGTCTTCGAGGGCATGCTGGCGCCTTCAATTTCCTTAAAAGTGATCATTTCACTCCAGACTAGAGTTGCCAGCTAACAGCTGACAACTGGTCAGAGGAGGAGGCGTGGAGGGAG
>NW_015272630.1:0-376 GCF_001447785.1 Gekko japonicus
AGGAGGAGGAGAGGTTCTGCCCCTCTGCTCATCCCACAGAATCACAAACCTTGCTGTTGTCTAGAATAGAATTTTCACATTTTCTAAACAGTGTTTATTGCAAAGACTTTTGTATGTTGATACATAATAAATCAAGCTCAAAGCCCCTGCTCTGCAATAAAATGGTGCAGCCTCTTTCTCTGTGTATGAAGTGATACATTGTGGAATGTTCGTTTTGCAACATTCCAAACCTGACCTGTCTTCTGTGCTGAAAAGGAGGTAGAGGTGGATCTCAGTGCTTATGTGGTAGCATGAAACACAGTTTATCAGGGGTATAGATATGCCGCCTAGAGACTGTGCTCTTTTTTCAGTTCAGTGGAACAGATGCAGCCTGAAT
>NW_015272631.1:0-376 GCF_001447785.1 Gekko japonicus
TCCTTTGGTGGGAAGTTTGAATGAGCCCCTCTCCCCCCTCCTCTTTCTGAGTGATCTGAAGCCTCCCAACTCCTGAGGGACCCTTTGGAATATGGGCAGAGAGGAACAAGCCTTGAGAAAGTCTTGTTACGTGCTGAGGGAAAGACCGTCTGTCCCCAAGGAAGGAGACACCAAAACCCTTCTACATTTTAAGGCGCAAGAAACTGCCCTGTTCTTTTGATTTCTGTATTCTGTAGTTACACCTCCTAAATATATTTGTTAACTTATTTGTACATGTGTAGGAGAGATGTTTTTAATCGTTTGTCCACGGGCCTTGAGACACATTCCGAGTTATCATCGTGACACTCTGGAGGCTCTTTCAAGTTCACTCTACCAA
>NW_015272632.1:0-376 GCF_001447785.1 Gekko japonicus
GGTTTGCCTGGGCCATCCAGGTCAGGGCACTGCTGCTTCACTTTTAATGTGTCTTTGTGCCTTCTGTCTGTTTTTAATTTGGAAAGCAAGTAGTGTATGGTGCTAGTCTGATAGTCCATTGTCTCAAATGGAGAATAGAAAGGCAACGGATTTTTGAAAACTAGTCATTAGTCAACAAGTAGAAGTTTTTAAAAGTTTACCATAATCTGGAAATGTTTTGATGTTGCATAATTTGAGGGGGGGAGCTAGTGTAATGTCTGGCCTGAGAAAAGAGCTTGGATCCCACCTGTGGGTATGGGGGCACGATTTCCATAAATTTCCCCTTCCTATCTCGGCAACACACAAACACACAAAACCCTTCAATGCTGTATCTAGG
>NW_015272633.1:0-376 GCF_001447785.1 Gekko japonicus
TGATACACATGGGCATTATTTCAAAGTATATGTGCCTATTTCAGCTATTGCTTTCCCTCATATACAAATGTACATCGATTTAAGTAATTAATTACAGCTGATACATTTAACTAAGACTCCTTTAGCTATGTGGCCGTCCTACTGGAAACAGGGTTTGAGAGACCTACGGTGACTCTCGCAGGGCTTAGAGATGGTTCATCACTTCCCCTGTGGTGAGGACTTGCATCAGGCTGGGGGACGGGAAGGGTGCAAATCCATATCAGGTGACCGGATGCACAAGGTGCTCACCTTCTGCCCCCCTTTGCAAGATGGAAATCTAGTGACTGTAGTCATACTAGAGGGCCAGGGCTGTTGTACGGATTAGAACAAAGCAATG
>NW_015272634.1:0-376 GCF_001447785.1 Gekko japonicus
TGTCCCAGGGAGAGAGGAGAGGGAAAAAAGAAAGGAAATATATAGATGAACCCCCCTCCCCCGGCCTCATCCATATGCTTGGCAATATAGTTCCATTTTGCAGGCCCTGCAGAATCGAGCGAAGTCCCGCAGGGCTCAGGTCTCGCTCGGAAGTGCACTCCATAGAGCAGGAGCTATTGCAGACAAGGCTCTAGCTCGAGCTGAAGCCAGGTGAAAGGTCTTTGGGCCCCGGACTGTCAGCGTGTTGTTACCTAAGGAGCATAATGCTCTTGGGGGAGGGGGTATGCCAGGAGAGGCAGTGTATAGATTCTGCCCCCAAGCCTGTCCAGGAATGAAGGAGGAACCTATATATTTTTTCAGTACATTTAACAACCAC
>NW_015272635.1:0-376 GCF_001447785.1 Gekko japonicus
TAACAAAACACCATTGCTAAAGACCGTGCCACAAAAGGAAAACATACGGACACCTCTGTTTTAATTGGGATTAGTGTGTAATGTGTTTACCAGACTTCTGAAGGAGGCTTGTTGAAAAATACAGCTATTTCAAAGCCGCAGTGCCAGTTTAATTGTCTTTGCAGATCCGCAGCACAGCTTTAGAAAGTTGATTTGCATGGATTCCCCCCCCCAATCCTATTTACTCATGCTAAGCCTCAAAGGACTGGGGGAGGGAGGAAGATTCCAATTCCAAAAGTACATTCTGTTGCACTTGAACCTCCAGCGGATGCAGCTGTAGACTGAGGCATCAGTTCTGGAGGCATGCTATCTTCCCAGAACAGTCATTTGGGATGAT
>NW_015272636.1:0-376 GCF_001447785.1 Gekko japonicus
CCATAAGTCAGCTGCAACTGGGAGCTTTCATCATAGAGGAGCATTCAGAAATATGATTGTCCACCCGCAGTTTTAAAAGGCACAGGCCATTCTTCCCCCTCTACATTCAACTATCTTACTCTGTTGCAGGTGCAATACTTTGGGACAGTTCTATGGCTTACTGTAGCATAGTAAAAGTGCAATGCATTGTTGGAATATCACATTTACAGTACCTTATAAGGGCACATTTTTTTAAAAAAAAATCATAGATGGGTCCAATGGCACACAAGCAACCTGCCTAAGTGCAAGGAACACATGCATGAAGCAATCACAGGGAGTCCCACTGGTCATGTCAGGCAACCCTTTGTTGCCCAAATCAGTGCCTGTATCAGGTCCA
>NW_015272637.1:0-376 GCF_001447785.1 Gekko japonicus
TCTGCACACTTAACCACGACACCAAACTTAACTCCTGCACCAAATGTAGTCTTCACAACCATGGAGAAAGTCACCCATCAGGTTTCCCATGTAGGAAGGGTTTCTTTTAGAAGAGAGAATTCCCTTTAAAATAATCCCTGTCTCTGGAGGTGGAAACCCCACAGTCGCCAACACAGTTGGAGGCTGCCTAGCCAAGAGACCCTCCCACCAACACCCCCAAGGCCTCCACAGGGCCAGAGGGATCCCAGGGGGGTGGCGACAGCAAAGCATGGTGGAATCCAGAAAGGGAGCCTAGATCCCAGAGAGAGCACTTGGTGGGGTAGAAAAAGGGGACAGGCGGTCCCAGCCTCAGGTACAGGACCTCTGTCTTTGATGG
>NW_015272638.1:0-376 GCF_001447785.1 Gekko japonicus
TTACACAACTGTGAAAGGTTAGGATCTAATCTCAAGAATCCAGAAGAAACAAATGAAGAATCTAGAGCAGCAGATTAGTTAGGGAGCAACAGCTACGGTTCATTGAAAAGATGGACTAGCACTACTTTCTCACTGTTCTTGTGTTGTACTGTACATAGTCCTTCGTCAAGTGTTAATCTGATTCTCACCAAATGGTGTTTCAAAAGGTGCATAAAGTACATTTTATCTGGAAGATTCAAGCAGTTGCTATGGTACCAAGGCTCAGTTCCCGTTTTAACAATGGGATCTCTTTTCTACATGTCCATAAATGCTAGAATCCTAAGCATATTTACCAGAATGTATGTGTAACCACCATGGTGTCATGGCTAGACGGAGT
>NW_015272639.1:0-376 GCF_001447785.1 Gekko japonicus
ATTCCCCCGCTGGACCTTGGTAAGCCTACTGTCCACTGAATCCTAGGGCAGTGTGTCATCATTTCCAAGTGTGCCCTGGAAATGATGTCATGCTGCTGACATGCTGGTGATTTTTGCCTTATTTTTTCCCCTGCTGGCCTACCAGATGGCGATGAGGGGTTGGAAGGCTTCCAAAAGGAGACAACTCTACCCCCTACCCACGGCTTGTATACCCACAACTTGTATCTGGTGGTTTCTCTAGCCTGTGTAGACTTCCTCCAGCACTTCAAATTACAGGCTCATGGACAGTTAACCCAATACAAACACAATATATACCATGAGATGGCAAACAATATAAACAGACTCTACTTTAAAGTTACTAATGAATAATACACTG
>NW_015272640.1:0-376 GCF_001447785.1 Gekko japonicus
TGCTGGTGCTTGCCACCCTAACAAACCCAGCCAGATTCCTGGCACAACAAGGGTCAAGTTTCTGCTTAGGCCTTGTCCCCCCACACTGGCTGACAACATTCCTGAGTCCTTGCCGCAGTTCATCCAAGAAAATCCTGTTGCCTATTTCAGACAGATGAACACCATCATCCCTGTACAGATGGGGAATTTCAGCAGCTATACCAAGGTGTGAGATGAAGAACCCCAACCAACCCTGCATAGCCTTCTTGTGCACACAGCTCACCTTCCATCGAGCCCCTTTGATGGTCTGTGGGGACCAAGTCCCTCTCCACAACCTCTGTGAAAGAATGGTGGACCTCACCAGAGGTACTCCTGGCCAGCATGCCATGATATCACA
>NW_015272641.1:0-376 GCF_001447785.1 Gekko japonicus
AAATACATTCCTCATAAGAATTTCAGCATTCTTATGAAAACTCTTGTAGATTTCCTCAAGGTCTTCAGATGTTTTGCTCAAGCGGGAAGCTCTAAATGAATGGTGCTTTTAAGTAAAAATGGAATCCATGCCATTAACGCTAGGGATAGGTTTGCCCCAGCCCCCTTTCAAGACAAGGAAGGCAAGAGGCTTAGTGGGTAGCCACATTTGAAACAGCCAATAAAGAGGCTGTTTCATGTAAGTTTTGCCACTTATATTGTCTGGTGTGTATCATTTTATGTGGTGTTAGATACAGTTAGAATACAATGGGTGCAATGATGGGAAAGTGTGATATAAAGTCAGCGTTGAGACTTCTACCAATGCACCTGGAAGATTT
>NW_015272642.1:0-376 GCF_001447785.1 Gekko japonicus
TGTCACATTTGTGTGCATATATACACACAGAGAGAGTTTTAGAGATATTTCACACTGGAATTTCAGCCACTCAGTAAAAGACTTTCCAATAAGTTAAGTGTAAACAAAGTTTTTGCAGGCACTGCTTGAACGTTCTGATAGAGCAATCCGTGTGTGTGTGTGCAAATCAGAATAGGGAACTGACTGAACCCTATACCAGAGTAACTCAGCTTTATGCCAGTGTAAGGGGTGTTCATGCCAGCATAGGGCATGAGCAGTTCTGTGCAGTCCACTTTCACAGGCCCAGCTGCATGCTGGTGGACTGACAGCCTGCAGAGATGTGAGCATGCCAGAGGGCATGTTGCCAGCCAATCAGCTCCCAAAGCAGTTTCAGCAC
>NW_015272643.1:0-376 GCF_001447785.1 Gekko japonicus
GTCAGACAATCACACTAACCATAGTTAGTGCAATTGAAACCATGGTGAGCCATCCTTTGAACTGGGCCATTGATAGTTGCAATAAAGATAAACAGCTGGTTACAGCTACGAATCAGTGCCTTGGGCAGGCCAACAGGTCCCTAAGCAGTTGTCCTGCATCCACCAAGAACAAGTCAGCATGAAGCTGTTGCACAGGAGGTCATGTGAACTCAGCCTTGTTTCCCAGAATGGGAAGGATGCTCAAAAGTCCTCTGTTTTTTAGCACTAGCTAACGTCAGCTTGGCCTCTTACTTTGTCTCAATGACATGCTGCCGCTGGAAAGGGCCGTCAAGCTGCAGTCGACTTATGGGGACCCCACAGGGTTTTATAAGGCAAG
>NW_015272644.1:0-376 GCF_001447785.1 Gekko japonicus
TCTAGTAACCATCAGGACACTCATTACTTGATCAACATGTATATGCAATAAAGAAAAAAAATATGACTGGGACGGTACAGTTTCCCGGGTCAGAGCTTGGTTTCCAAAATTCAAAAGAGAGCAGCGGAAAGGAAAGGGGGTGGCCATTAGTGAGGTCTGCCCCACAACCTGCTTTCAGGGGCTTCGCAACCCCTTTTGGGTCTCGACCCACCGGTTGGGAAACACCGGTCTAAGGCAGCCTTGTATGTTTGCATGCTTTATGCCCCTGGTGGTATTTGGCTTTCCAGGGGTGGAGCCCCTCCCTCCTGGTCAGGGTTTTTTAAAATATCAATGGGCTCCCCCCCCCCAGTGTGCCAAGAACACAGAGCCCCCCCCC
>NW_015272645.1:0-376 GCF_001447785.1 Gekko japonicus
AGGTCAACATTACAAAATTGGTTTTTGCTCCTAAATATGCTGTCCAAATAAACGAGAATCTTTTTGATGGTCAAATTTGGGCAGAAATATCTGATTCTGGCAGCACTCATTTACCACAATTGGAATTTATTAAAATACCTTTAACATACAGCACACACTATTCAAATTTTGATGAAAAAGGCAGGCAAATTATGAGACAGCTTTTTATCTTCAGTGTTACTGGTATCATTAAAATGGTAATGTTCCTCATCATGGCAATACTCTATAAAGAACTTGATTGTCTCAAAGCCTTTATACTCCATGCACAGGTTGTAGAACGGGGGTCCCTGACATGCCTATTTTGTGCCATATATAGAGATGTGAAGGCCCGGAAAAA
>NW_015272646.1:0-376 GCF_001447785.1 Gekko japonicus
CACACACACACACACCCTTCCCTCAGACATCAGTTAGTGGGACATCCTTACGTATAGTCCTCTGATGTGCAGACTGTAAGGCAAACCAGGCAATTACGCGTATCCCACATCCAGTAAAATGTGCTCTCCTAAACGCGTTGCCATTCATGCAGTCTCAGCACTGAGCAACTCCTGTATATAAAGATGGGGTGGTTGGCGCGGCCCCGCCTCTCAGGTAACGTGCCCGAGTGGATCTCAGTTACCACCATTAGTCCAAATCTCAGGGCTCCGGCCAGATCAGCAGCATTCTCAGACCAGCCACTTAAATCTCTCCGCCAAAGTCGTTTCTCAGAGACCGGTGTGCCTCCAGTTCGAGGTAAGCAGGCGTGCGTGGGTG
>NW_015272647.1:0-376 GCF_001447785.1 Gekko japonicus
ACAGAAAGCAACTATTTGTACTGAAAAGATGACCGCAGGATTTTCATATTTGCCCAATTTCAGATGGTAAAGAGTCATGTGTTTTCTTTCCTATTTTTATCTCTTTAGGCAATTTGGCTTTTCATCACCTCTTGTGAACTGTGCTTAAGCAGAGCATACAATTAATTGTCTAAACTGACAAAGAACATAAGGATTCCTTGTTCTGAGAGGAAATGTCCATAGGGAATGAATGTGACAGGGGATCTGAGCCATTATTATGGATGTTTCCATTATTTAATGACATGAGGAAATTGGATCACTCTAGTTGTGTACAGAAACATTGGACAAGTCAAAAGCAATTAAACTGAACTGTCTACTTGCAAACACTGAATGTTTC
>NW_015272648.1:0-376 GCF_001447785.1 Gekko japonicus
AGTAACAATAATAAATGTGTTCTATAGCAACTTAATAATTCAGTGAACTAAAAAGAGAGGTTACCTTGCCAGATTGCTAGAGTCCAGTTATGCTTCATTAACAGCTTGGCTTGATTGCTGTCTCTGTGAACAAATTCACTGTGCCACTAGATGGAGCCATTAATCCAAGTGAACACAACCTGTTGGTCTCTAGTTTGCTGTTTGGAGCTTCAGGGATTTGAATGTGTAAGTTGGAAGAAGGAAAGTGTTCTTCAGTATTTTATCAGTTAGAGCTGGCAGGAATGAAGAAGAGTTAAACTTCCCTGGATAGACATGCCAAAAAAGCCCTTTCTAGCAATCAATGAATGATAGAAGTGAAATATGCCTATACATTATT
>NW_015272649.1:0-376 GCF_001447785.1 Gekko japonicus
GGTTACAGGTAAGTGCAACCCCATTTTCCTATGAGGCACTCTGAGAAGACTCATGAGCGCATTGCTTGAAATCAGGACAGTTTCCTGCCTTAACCGTTAATGAACACTGGGTCAGTCAGTGTCAAGGGACAGAACGGGACACCTCGCGACAGTAAGCCTGTGAAATGTTAATCTTTTGTATATTCAAAGGATGTGGCGAACAGCAAGCAGGGGTACGTGGTGGTACCTGTGGCAGACAGGGAGATAGCCCCAAGAAAATAGTATGTGCATGCACAGATGGGTTTGTTTGTTTTTGTACAATTAAATGTAACAAATTGTTCAAAGACAAGTGAAAAGTTTGCTGAGCATTGGGGAGGAGGAGGAGGAGGAGATTGGA
>NW_015272650.1:0-376 GCF_001447785.1 Gekko japonicus
TTCTCCATGACACAAAACTCCCAGGATATCATGTGGTCCGGCCATTTCATTCCAGCTCATGAAAGCCACTGCACCTCTTCAACATTTAAAGTATTATGATCTTTCTGGATTACTTCCTCACTAATTTTGCAATTTTGCGATTTCCATGCCAATGCCCCTTTTCATTTATCTACTGAAAATGCTTATGCCCTTTTCTCTGTACAAATATCTACAAGGTGACTTCCAACGTAACAGCGTTACAAAAAAAGGGGGGGGGGATTAAACACTGCAGTAAAAATTCAGCACAGCTGCTAAAACAGGTTAAAATCAGAAGCTAAAGCTACTGAAACAGCATCTGATTAAAATATTTACAGATTGTAAATTCAGAGCCAGATCC
>NW_015272651.1:0-376 GCF_001447785.1 Gekko japonicus
GGGAGAGGGAACCCCATCCCCAAACCACCAGGACTCCAGCACAGGACCTCTGTCTTCGCCAGGTTAAGTTTCAGCCAGCTCAATCTGAGCCAACCTTGCAATTCACATGTTTTAGAGGAATATACTTGTGGTATTAATATACAGGCATAGACTACTACTACTTTAGTCTATAAACTTTATTTTGTCTTTAAAATGGTGACCAGAAAGACTTCAGCAAGTATCAAATTAAGGATCTTCATTACTTCAGGAGCTAGGCCTTCTTTGAGACCCAGTGGAGTTGAGTTAGATTACAACTGGAAAGGATTATAGGTCAGATCCCTAGCCTGCCATGAAGCTCAGTGGGTGATCTTGAGCCAGTCATACTTTCTCAGCCTAA
>NW_015272652.1:0-376 GCF_001447785.1 Gekko japonicus
AGAACAGAACGTGGGCTGCAGGATGCCGCCTTCCTCAGGGTTTGGCACGGCAGCAGATCCCTGCACCACAGCAGGCAATGCTCTGCTCTCTGTTAAGTACGCAGATGTTCATCAATAAGGCGTTTGTTAGAAATTGGCCTGAGCGGAGGCCCGAGCGGGAACAGCGATTGCAAGCTTACCAAAGAAGACGCCAAGAACGGTGCAGTTGTTGTTGGAGAGCAATCCCGACTCGCCTTGTGCAATCGCGTTGCTGAGCCCGCGTGCGCTGGGGACACGAGGTTCCTGCGGGGCCTGGTAGACACCGTCTGCATAGTTAGCGGGCAGCAGGCGCGAAAGCCGCGATCCTAGAAGCAGGGAACCAATATGTCAAGTGGAG
>NW_015272653.1:0-376 GCF_001447785.1 Gekko japonicus
CCTCCATGATCAAAGGCAGTATTCCACAGAATCCACGTTAGTGAGTGGCAACAGCAGAGATGTCTTCATCTTGATGTTCTCCTTGTGGACCACATAGGAGCAGTAAGCTGGGTGCAATAGCAAAAAAGGATGTAGGACAAAATGGATTTTTTTTAGGCATTGACGCAGTACCACTCTCTTAATAGCAGAAGAGAAAAGAGAAGATTCATTTGAGGTCAGAAGTAAAATTAGAACGCCCCCGTGATATAATAATTAGAGTGTTGGATTACAAGTTTAAATTCCTCCTTGCCATGATACCCACTAGGTAACCACTAGCCTCTCATTCTCAGCCTATCCTACAGTGTGGACAGTGTGGTGCAGTGGTTAGAGTGTCAGG
>NW_015272654.1:0-376 GCF_001447785.1 Gekko japonicus
AAAGATCTAAGGAAAGATAAAATATACATTAACTGCTTAAAGTGATAACAGTTGTGTTGTTGTGATAAGACTAAGCAGGTTCTTTACAGGGGTTTGGCACATTCTTAGTCACTACAGTCCTGAAGAGGGTTTCCAAATGATTCTTGTGATGAGTGCCTTCATGTGCTTCATATTGCCGTCCTTTGGTGTGTCCAGATGCCCTGATTTGAGAGCTCTCCATGATATCATAATGTTATACATTCCTCTTGGGTCTTATTCACACACAATGTTTTGGTCTGGTTGCTAGATATCAGTTAGTGTGTAATAGATCTGAAATTAAACTGAGAGCAGGGAAATGAGTTGTGCTGTTTGGATAAATGTTCAAACTGGCAATCAA
>NW_015272655.1:0-376 GCF_001447785.1 Gekko japonicus
TTTTTTTTTAAAGCTGTTATTCTAAACAGCTGAATAGTTTATCGTCTTTTAAAACAAAACAAGCAGCACTTCCCAGGACTTGGCGGAATAACCAGACATGCTACAGGCCAATAAAGGGTCAAAACATTGGGGGTTTTTCCAAACAGCATTGCCTTGGTGGTGTGCTCAGTATTTTCATTTATCCCTCTTGAAGCCCAAATACATTCCAGATGTACTTTGCAAGATCTCCCACAAGGTCACAGGCAAGCTGAGGTGCTCAGAATGACCTCTGATGACCTTAAGGTGTGCCTGGATGAGGGAGGGCCCATTCCCTGCTGCTTCACTCGAGCTGGAACTGTCATCATGCATCTATCTAAGTTCTTTTGCTAAAAACTTG
>NW_015272656.1:0-376 GCF_001447785.1 Gekko japonicus
GCTAATGTTAAAACCATTGGAAGATGAATTAGAGTGCATTAACAACCACAGTGATTAATGCTGACAAGCATATGTGGCCATCTTGTTCCTTTGGAAAGCACAGATTGCATTACATTAAGCAATGGGCTTAAAGCTGGCAGTGCAACTATGGGTTTCATACTAGGTAATCGGACAGACAAAAACACAGAAACAGGGAACTGAGAAAATTGGAATGAGTGCATAAGAAAGACTGATCTGTGCCTTCTCGGTACATACATGAAGGCACCGGGTTTCATGGATACCTGAAGCCTTTTCCACAGATCTTTAGGTATGGTCTGTGATCCCATGGGATGCAACTTAGCATCTAAGACTGTATGGGATGGACTTTGTCTCTTTG
>NW_015272657.1:0-376 GCF_001447785.1 Gekko japonicus
AGCCACTCTGAGACTCCAATTTCTTCTTCCTCGTCTCCCTTTGGTAGCCAGGCTGGTCTTGCTCCCTGGACTATAGGTTTCCTCCCTCATTTCCCACATATATGTATATCAGGGTTGCCATTGCAGCTGTACCTTTAATAGTGGTTGGACTGGTGGTAATTAGCACCTGATTGTGTTTGCCTGCAGGCACTAAATTATTTCCCCAACAATTTTTGTGGGGGAGATCAAGGCAAAAGGGCCTTTCAGGTCGCTTTATTCCTTGTAAACAGTCAAAGTCTACCTCGGTTGCCACATTTTCCGAGGGCTGCAGCATATGTAGGGTATGTTTGCAAACACGGATTCAAAAGTCACATCTTTGTGCACGCCTTAAAAAAAA
>NW_015272658.1:0-376 GCF_001447785.1 Gekko japonicus
TGTGTCACACAGGTGCCAGAAATACCAGTCACTTTAAGTTCTTATCGAAGACGTAACAGAACTGGGGAGTAGCGTCAACAGTCCGGTGCCGAGCTGTGGAGAACGAGTGTTCATTCCCAGGAGCTTTGAGGGCAAATCCCGAGTGTCCCGTCCATCTCCGTTGGCTTTGCTTTTGGCGTTGACCAGGGCCACTCTGGACATCTGCTCCTGTGCCGTGTCCTGGAGCCGCTCTGGGAGGCTCTTTTGTTTCTGAAGTTCTCCTTGTGGTTTCCAGACTGCCGGCCAGACGGGAGAGCAGGAACTGGAGAGTCTCATCCTGAAGCTGTCCGTCTTGAAGGACCTCCTGTCCAGCATCGAGAAGAAGGTGAGTGGGTCG
>NW_015272659.1:0-376 GCF_001447785.1 Gekko japonicus
TTCTTAACCTCTGCAGTTTCTGCCTTCAGCTGATCCCTGTCCTTAACACGTGACTCATTTGCTCAAATTTCCAATTAACCATCTGTTTCTTTCATCCCCAGCCCTGGCTCACTATCTCCATGTGATATCTCTGTTCATGCTCCTGTGCAGTTGATCGCCTCTAAAGGAGAACAAAACAGTTAGCTAAGTTTTGGTCCTATAAATTCATCCTTTCTTTCTCATCTGCCACAAAGACAGATGCCTAAACATCTGTTACAGGAGTCAATACATATTCATCTCCACTTCCCTCTCTTCCATTTGCACTGTTCCCTTTTTGAGACTGCCATAGTTAAAACTAATATATAGGTTAACATTTTGAATAGGAAAGTGAATGCAT
>NW_015272660.1:0-376 GCF_001447785.1 Gekko japonicus
GGCTAGCAGACTCAGTGGTCAACTACGTGTTACCTTTCTTCACTTGTTTACACTTGTTTTCCCATGCTCTCCACAGCCATGCAGCAGATTCAAGGAACTGATTATGAAAAAGTAGGAGAGCCCAAATGGCCTTGCAACAGTGCCATGGGGGGGAGGAAGGGCTCCTGCCTTCCTCTCAAGCAGTTTTTTCACATGAAAATCATGGAGGGAGTTATTTAATGATATTGCTCCTCCACATGAAGTATCTGCTCCACGTGGAACAGCAAAATTGGCAAAATAACTGACCCCCAGCATGGTTTTGTGTGAAAAAACTGCTAGGGGGGGGAGGCAGAAAACGTTCCTTCACCCATGGCATTGTCTGAAGCCCATTTTTTTT
>NW_015272661.1:0-376 GCF_001447785.1 Gekko japonicus
ATGCATTGTGACTCTGTTAACCTCTTCTGGGTCCCAGATGTTTAAGCAGGGGTATTTGTTTTTTGTAAAGAGGATCTTACAAATTTGTATGAATAAAGTCAGCCCAAAATTACTTTCCTTGCACACAAAATCATAATAAAGACTCATGATAATTAGCTGTCCAGATGCACAAAGATATTTGCATAGATATGAGTGTTGCATGGCTGCAAATCTGCTCATTAAATCTGGATGCTGTTGAATATAGATTCTTGAGCAAAGCAAACAGACCTCGCCCCAGCAAGTCTTCCACTAAGGGGCCAAAAGTAGAGCTCTTCCTATAGGGTGGAAAGTAGGAGGACAAGGCCCAGTGATAGTTCCAGGTGGTCAGCCATGTTGG
>NW_015272662.1:0-376 GCF_001447785.1 Gekko japonicus
CAGCTCTAGTGCGAAATCAGCCAAGGTATTTTACAAGGCCGACATCTAGCAAAACTTGTTTGAGAGTGAACCTTCTAACAAGGGGTCCAGTTTTCCTCTCTCTGGCGCCAGCTTTTGGGTAGCTCTTCAGATAATTGCATGTAAATAGACCCTAAAATTGCACAGGGGTTAGGGCTAACTCCACAGGATGGTGACGTTGGGCATTTGCCAAGACCCAAAGATTGGGGAAAGATCCAAACCACACTATTCTCACGTGACAGAAAGCATTCAAGATGATCAGCAGGAGCTTGAACGAGGCAGGACAAGAGACATTTTTGTCTGTAAAGTTCCATCTTTTCCTGCTTAAATGCCATCATTGAGGGCCCCTATGGAGCTG
>NW_015272663.1:0-376 GCF_001447785.1 Gekko japonicus
GAAGCAGAACGGAGGGTGCTGGAGGAGTTCGAAACCACAAAGATACAGAAAAATTTAGTATATATGAAACAGAGGTTTTGGCAAAAATCTTCAAAAAACATCAGCATATTAGCCTGGAGAGTGAAGGATAAGAAAAAATCCTCAAATATTGGGTCGATCAAAAACAAACAGGGAGTGTTGAAATACGCAGGGAAAGAAATAGCAGACACCTTTGCAGATTTTTATAAAGGTCTATATGAATCAAGGAACCCGCAGGTGGGAGCTATCAATGAATATCTTGACTCTCTGACCACACTACCCAAAATCAGCAAAGAGCATAGGGACTTGATGGAGGAAAAGATTTCGCCGCAAGAGGTAGTGGAAGCAATTAAAAACA
>NW_015272664.1:0-376 GCF_001447785.1 Gekko japonicus
GCAACAGACTAACATGGCTAACTCCTCTAACCCTTTTAAAGACTCAGAACAACTGAAATACTTAGAACTACCACTAAACATTTCCTTGACAGCATTACCTTAATAAACTCAATTAAGTTTCTACACTGTACAGTGAGTGCCTTGAGACAGTCCCTTTCCCCAATTGCTAAATAGTCTTAAATATGTCAAAATTTCATTAAAGACTCGATGGAAATCAATGTTTTTTTATTAGGTGGAGATAGAGAAGTGTTATCTTGCCAGCCCCACTTTAATCTGATTGGATTTGTAAGGCTGCTAGGAGCATCTCAAGTAAATAAACTAAACTGTTTTAGAGAACCAGTAGGGTCTATACAGGAGCTGTGGTGGCTCAAGTGGT
>NW_015272665.1:0-376 GCF_001447785.1 Gekko japonicus
ATGGCTTTCAGGTTGCTCGTCCTCTTCAGGATGTTGGGGACAAAGAGCAGCCCCGACGCCCGCTCGATGCTCTCGATGGGCACCAGGAAGCGCTCCAGCGGGAGCTTCTCGTCCACGGGGCAGTTGGGCATGACGTAGGAGCGCAGCTCAATCTCTCCGCCGGGCTTCTCCAGGATCAGCACTTTGAAGAAGTGAGTGGGGACGGCCACGTGGCTTTTGCCGATCACCTGGTACTTCACGTACATCTTCCCGTCTGCCTCCATCCTGCATGGAAAGAGGAGGTGAGAAGCCACGCACACAGAATCCCCAGTGCAGTCGGAATATGGTTCTAGCTCAGCCAGGGGGAAGGCGTCTGTGACGTCCTCCTTATTGGGGA
>NW_015272666.1:0-376 GCF_001447785.1 Gekko japonicus
AGAGAAAACAGCTAGTGGGATCAGCCACAGAAGAGAATGAGAGATACAAAGTCCCTGGATTCTTTTTTTATTAATAAACAAGCAAGCCCAATGAAAGTCATACAGTGTAAGATTTTGAGAACTCTATTAACATGACAAACATGTTCCCATCAACCATTTTTAACATAGCCCTTGCACTGAAGATCTTTGATGACTGGTCATATGCAGCTGTGGACATAGAGGGAGTAGTAAGGAGGAAAGAGACTTAGCAGCCATTTGGTTCTTCTGCTAGGTGCAGAGAGAAGTAAACATTTCTAGCTGGAATAAGGGAAGGAAGACCTGTGTGCCAGAAGACTACTGATTTTTGACACACAAGTCTTCCTTCCCTTACTCCAAC
>NW_015272667.1:0-376 GCF_001447785.1 Gekko japonicus
TGTAATAACAATATTGGGATACAATTAAATATATATATTTAATTTCTATATATTTAATTTCTGTATATATATAGAAACTAGTTTGGCAGGGATAGAGTGGGATACTCATGATAGGTAGGGATGATCAGCATGTACTCTGACACAGCAGGAGTGAAGAAGGTGATGTCCAGAACAGCACTGGCCATGCAGCAGGGTGTGGCTGAGATGGAGCATCTTTGGTCCTCCTGAGCGACATTCTTCCAAACATGGTAGTGACTGTGCAGAACCTATCAGCACATCCTGTGCAGGTGATGATAAACAAGGCTAACGGAAGACACTGGCTGAGTTTGGAGTTAGGGTAGGTCTGCCCAATAAAGGCAGGCGTGGTCAGGCCACC
>NW_015272668.1:0-376 GCF_001447785.1 Gekko japonicus
GCGAAAGTTTTCACAGGCTGTGCAACCCACTTTTGGGTCAAGACCCACAGATCGGGATCTTCATGGTAGCAGTAAGCTGCAGTAATTATGTCTGTTACCAGGGTATTGAGGAGGGGGAAAGTCTGAAAAAGCCCACTGCTGGCATAGGGAATGGCCACTGGAGGGGACAGAGGCAAGGAGGATGGTGTGGATGAGGGTGGGACCTGTCAAAATGCACACATTCCCCTTTGCACAGTGTACAAAGGCACTTCAGCTGTGATTTTCCCCTAAAAGCACGTATCAGGTTTGGGAAAGACTGCAGAAAAGCAGGGGAGAAAACGGACAGTCAGGCGATGACATTGTATAGATGCTTCAAAGAAACTCCACTCCACCTCCA
>NW_015272669.1:0-376 GCF_001447785.1 Gekko japonicus
AGTTTGCCAATTCTGATGAAAATAAGTTAGGGGGTTCAGTTCTCAGGTTCCAAAGCTGAATCTTCACTCTAACCAAGCTCTTCCCCATGCATTTGTCTAGGCTCAAGATTAGAAGGCATGGATGACAGTGGCTGGCTCTTTATCAGAAAAGAAACAAATTTCAAGCCTTCTCATGCAACCAGACTTGTGGGGGGAAATGCATCCAATTCTTGTCTCCCCTGATTTCATTATATTTGTGCCCTGAGCATCCATGCCTGAAGAAGAGTATGTGGTCCAATATATATCATCTCACCTATTTTCAGATTCTCATTTTTGTCCAGGCTTACTAAAGCTTCCTTATATCATACAATGTACACAAAGAAGGAAGAAAGATGTT
>NW_015272670.1:0-376 GCF_001447785.1 Gekko japonicus
ATCCAATTCCTTGCTAGAAACAATGCTTATTTCGGGCAGACAGCTACATTATTTGGTTTACACTCTCACAGTTTATGCACTTCCTGTCCCACACACTTGGTTCTTATGGACAGACAGCAGGATGTGAAAAAAATTGTTTTATCTCCATCCCCAAACAAGGCCCCAACTGTGACATTATCTGCTCCGGTACTTGTCAGCTTCCACGATAGCTGTCAACAGAGCGTCCCACTAACTTCAGGGAGAAGATGAAGGCACAGTTCTCATCTCTTACCTCCTTCTCCCAGTTCTTTTTATCATACAGATGGAAAACAGAAAATTCAGTCTAAATTGTGACTGACTACATTTATGTTTTATTCTGGGTATAAACTTTTATGTG
>NW_015272671.1:0-376 GCF_001447785.1 Gekko japonicus
CACACACACACACACACACACGGGCTGAGCCAAGGTCAGCCAACTGAGGAGGAGGCCGTGTGCGACTCTGAGCCCAGGTTTCCTGATGGGGAGACTGGCTCTAAGTCAAACTCTAGCTTTGCACTGACAGAGCACCTGTGAAGGAAACGTTCTCACCACGGCACCCTAAAGGAGGCTTCCTAAGGAAAACAAAAGGCCAACACAAAACCCAGGCATGCAACTCTTTCTGTTGTATTGCACTGCATTCCAGTGGGGAAGAGGAACAGCCAGTGACCCCCCCATTCCCAAAGGCTGTAGCCAGAAGCCCACTGAACGCCATGGCATCTTGCCAAGCCCCAGCTCCCACTCCACCCCGGAGTCCGGAAGCTGCACCACC
>NW_015272672.1:0-376 GCF_001447785.1 Gekko japonicus
GATGCCTGGAAAGCGAAATGCCTTTAAGGCCACACTACAGCCATAAGGACTAGAAACACACTTTAAAAGGGTGTGTGTGTGTGTGTGCCTCAAGAAGCTGAATCCTGCAACCCACCATCACATTTACTGCTTTTGTTTTTTTCTGCAGTTGTGCAGAATCATAGAATACACACAGCCCTGTACTTACTATGGCCAATATCACTGGGAGATGCATGGACATAAGCAGAGACTGAATTTGATTCTAAGGCACAGAAGGGACACAGTCAGGTTTAACTAGCGCACAAAGATACATTCCATTTTGCTGACAACACACATATGCACGGGTCTGATTGCTCCAGTGCAACACTGGGGTTAAGTCCCTCACAGAAATGAATTC
>NW_015272673.1:0-376 GCF_001447785.1 Gekko japonicus
TAAAGAGATGCTAGTATTATTTCCACTGTGACTCTTTGTGCTGTCATCAATCTAGCCTTTTGGTGCCTTACAAATTAATGTACACTTTGCCCTCTTTCAAATGGTTTTAAGTCATTCATTGTGATAACTTGTTTTAATGACCCTGTAAGCTCTGTTGTTGTGACTCACCCTGAGCCTCTTTGCAGGGAGGGCGGGATACAAATTTAACGAATAAATAAATCGAGAAAGAAATAACTACATGCATGGGCAGTGAATCCCTCAATTTAATTACATTTGGCATGAATAAGTATGAGGTGGTTCCAGATTTTGAGGGGCACTGACCACACTCAGTTCCCTGCACCACCCGTACACAGGCCCGTAGCCAGGATTTCTTAAG
>NW_015272674.1:0-376 GCF_001447785.1 Gekko japonicus
ACTTAACCACTACACCAAACTGCCTTAAAACTGGTTAAAACATATTGTTTAGGACAAATGCAAGAGCATCATTGGAGGTGCAAAGTTGTCACTTCCAGGTTGAGCCAGAACTGACATCATTATATTGGCAGTGATGTAGCCAGCTAGCCCCCCACCCCCCCGGCCAAGTCAATCAACTTCAGTAACTGCAATTTGCAGGATACAGCCAGGGTTGCCAGCATCCAGGTGGGAATGGAAAGGTGAAAACTCTCCCCCCCAAAAATTTTTAAGACAAGTAGTAATACTCATTGGAATATATTGAATATGTAAATGCATACAGTATTTCAAAGACTGTACTGCACATCATGCAGTCACACAAACCACAGAATGATGATTC
>NW_015272675.1:0-376 GCF_001447785.1 Gekko japonicus
GGATATAAATCCAATTTCGTCCTCCTCCTTCTTCAGTGTGAAGAGTACAGAAAGATGTCTCCTGGGTCAGGGGAGGAAGGCGGGCCTTTGGACAAGCCAGTAGGCAGGATGTGACTGGGAACCCACATGGGGGCGGGGATGGCTGGCTGTGGCCATCACGGTGGGAAGCAAGGGACTGCCTTTGGGATTATGTAGGGCCTGGGGACAGAAGAAGGGATAGGACCTGGATGCTGGGGGGAAATTTAAAGGCCATAGTGAGGCAGAGCCTGGAGTGGACATAGAAGGAACGGAACAAAGCAAGTCCACCTGGTGGGAGGGAGTAAGCAAGATGCAAATAAAGAACTGTTGACTGTTCTCTGAGTGCTGGAAGAGTTCT
>NW_015272676.1:0-376 GCF_001447785.1 Gekko japonicus
GGATTGTAACAATGTACTTCATATGTTATATACTTCATACGAAGAGCCTTCCCAAATTACCTTGATCAGGAGAGACAGCAACAGACCACCATTTTTCCATCTCATTCTCACTTCTCAAGACAACCGGAGCTGATGAGCTATGTCCTCTGCCAAACAGATGGTCCGAAATACAGTCCCGAGATGCCTCAAAGACGCCTCTTCGAGTAATGACTTCCAACACCCTTGTCGCTCCTCGGGATCATTTCAGTTTACAGTTCATTAAAACCCAAATGCTACTCCACTGACAAGTCTGTCATATTAACGGATCAAAAACTGTACCCCTCAAAGCAGATCCACACGATCTGCAGTTCCACTTAAGAACATAAGAACATAAGAG
>NW_015272677.1:0-376 GCF_001447785.1 Gekko japonicus
TAGGTGGGAGCTGTCCAGCATGCAATAGAAAAACAAGAGGCAGGTAGAAAGAGGTATGGGGGGCTCTTTCTTGTTGTTGCTCCTTCAGCAGCCCAAACTCTTGCCCAGCCCCCTGCAGTGGCTCACTGCCCTCTACAGGCAGTGGGAGATGTACTGCACCGAGCTCCTTGCTGCAAGCCTCTTCAAAGCCAACTGCCATCTTTGTATTACCTCCTGAACCCAATGCCCCCCCCCAAGTGCACCTCCTCAAACTCCCACTCTGGCCCAGCTGGCAGAGGAGGGGGAAATGATCTCCCACTTTCTTGGGATTCATAGTGGGGGCAACTCCACCCTTTGTGCAATATTTATGGGTTTCTCAAAAACATCTGGTTGGGCA
>NW_015272678.1:0-376 GCF_001447785.1 Gekko japonicus
ATGACATCACTCTGTGTGACGTCATCATGTTGGGATGGCCATGCCCCCTCCTAGAATGTCATCCAAATCCCCCACTGGGGATCAGATTGGACCTGGCAACCCTAGCCTTTTCAGTGACAGCCCCATTAGTATGGAACAACTTCCCCTGGAGGTACTCCTGACCTTTTGATCTTTAGGAAGTTATTGAAGATAGTTTTATTTAAAACTTCATTTGGTTAAGTTTATTAGCAGTCCTAAATTTTTATTGTAAATCTTTTTTTTAACGTTTTTCATATATTTTGTGTGTTTCATCTGTGCTGTAAATCACCAAGAGCTCAGTAAGGAAGAAAGCCACCTAATAAGTGTTTTAAATAAATAATACAGCAACAAGCAGTAC
>NW_015272679.1:0-376 GCF_001447785.1 Gekko japonicus
TGCCAGATTATTACCTAGGACACCTAGTCTACTCCAGTTTGAGTGCCTGAATTAGGTGCTGTCCTCCTTCCCATCCGGAATCTCGATATTCATCCATTAACTCATGGAACAATGGAGACAGATGTGGATTCCAGGACCGGGTTTTTAGGAGGGGGCAGCTGGTAGTTCTGAAAAGGTTTGTGTTGGCTATGAATGCTTGATTGGGTCCAGGAAATGAACCGAGGGTGCAAGGCAGGGGGTTAGGCCAGGGGGAGGGACAACTTTGCATTTTCTTGTCTTCTCTGCAGTCATCTGATACTTTCAGTAGGATGCAAATTTGGATCCTGTTTGAATGCACAGACCTCTGAAAGTAATTGTAATGCCAGTAAATGACTTT
>NW_015272680.1:0-376 GCF_001447785.1 Gekko japonicus
TACCACCTGTGTACCCTCCCGCTAACTGCCCGACTAGAGTGAAGGCTGACCCAGGCCCACCACCACCGAAATCTCTCCCTATGCTGCCGCTAAGCTGCCGTCGCCACTGAGCAGCCCCTGCCACGCTATCGCCGCCTGAGCCCGTCCAGCCGCCGCCAAGCAATCGTCACCCCCGCCGATGAAAAGCTGCAGCTGCCGTTGGCCCCCGCCTCTTCAGCCGCCGATCCTGTCGCCTCGAAATACGGAGCAACTAGCAGCTGCCTGAAGGCACTGCTACCAGCCCGCCAAATGACAGCCCTGACCTAAGAGCACCGTTGCTAGCTCAGCGTGCTGCGAATCCCAATCTTCTGAGCTCGCCGACGGACTGGTAAGGCAG
>NW_015272681.1:0-376 GCF_001447785.1 Gekko japonicus
CTATGGGAGGATCAACTGAAAAGTAGTAATTTTTTTGTTACTCTGCTTACCTTAGCTCTTTCTGCTTGGCTCTGTAGACATCCTACAAAGATTTGTTTGTAGATAGATTTTTTAAACCTATCAAGACAGTGCAGGGTGGGGGGACAAATATTGTAGCATATGTGGAAACATTTCTTTTATGAATCAATGTGATCACTAGATGGCTCTGTAGCACTGTTATGAGTGTAAAAGGCCTTGGTTCTTGTTGGCAAAGTTAGGTCATTGGGAAGCAAAGAGAAAGCTCACAGTGAACTATCAAAATGGTAACAGTCAAGGCCTGTCCTGGGGCATCCTTGACATGGGATGTTGGCATCTCCTCAGAGAAGGATTCCCCTAT
>NW_015272682.1:0-376 GCF_001447785.1 Gekko japonicus
GGTGAAGTGAGCATTTGTTCATTCATTAAGTCACAGTGGCAGAGAGGGTAGTTTGAGATTGAAGGCTACTCAGTGGCACACAGCTATGGTGGCTGAAATGTGGCAGTGCCACCTTGTGGACAATTTTAATAAATGTCGCTGCTCTAAAAGAAGCAATTAGGGTATTTATCATCCTGGGATTCTTGTCCTTGACAGGTTTTAACTGAGTAAAATGTGGCCTAGCCAGGATCTACTCAGGGCATCTGAGGATGCAGGTTCTAGGTCCGTGGAAGCTTATGCTTATAAAAGGTCGTCACAGTCTTTGAAGTCCCACAAGACATGCTCGGTATGGCTGCAGTGCAGTTACCTCCCCACAGCTAGTTAATAGAACCTGAAC
>NW_015272683.1:0-376 GCF_001447785.1 Gekko japonicus
TCCTCTAGACTCAAATCCGTTTCCTCGGTTCTGTTCTGTTCCATCCTTGGGCCCGTCCCAGCACAGGTCCCGATTTCTGACTCCATCGTCCCCACACAGGAGTGCACTGGAACTGCCTCCCAAGAAGCCAAAATAAAAACTAAGACACGGGACTTCTCTGTCACTGCATCACAAGGACCTGGAACGGACCAATGAGGCTCTATTGGTGCTGGAGGAGCCAATCGTCTTAGTGGAGGAAGAAGAACCTCAACTGCAACCTCCTTGCACTTCTCCCCACTTACAGGAGCCAGAGGAGTCCGGTTCCAAGGGGGAAATCACATCTGAACAACAAACTCAAGCTCTTATACCCTCAGAGACCTTGTCGCTCAGCTCCCAT
>NW_015272684.1:0-376 GCF_001447785.1 Gekko japonicus
CCACCTATTTGCATGAGAAAAGAAACCACAGGTTGTGGCAGGGCTTAAGGGAAGGGCCCCAACCAGCTCCTTGAACTCAGAAACAGACTGGCAGCCAAGGAAGCCGTTTCAAATCGGGCAAAGTATGGTTCCTGGCCTGACCATAATTGGGTCGTCACACTCTGGGAAAGCTGTGCTTTCCAGATTGTCTTCAAGGGCAGACCCACGTACAGCACGTTGCAGTAGTCCAACCGTGAGGCTACCGGAGCATATTTCAGAGTGGGCAGATAGGCTGAGTCTAGATAATGAGAGAGGTGGTGATACATTATGTGAGAACTGTGGCTGTCATCCCAAGTGGAAGTTTCATGCAACCTTAAGGTAAAGGTAAAGGTTCCCT
>NW_015272685.1:0-376 GCF_001447785.1 Gekko japonicus
CAGGGAACAGTCAGGGTTGATTTATAAGGGACACTAAAAAACCGTTGAGTTGTTGGTACATAGAAATTGAGGCATTAATTGCATTACATAAATTCAATTGTTTACGTAACTTGGATTTTTTGGGGGTCATTTTTCACGGTGTGTGTATTTTGTTTGACAACCTCTCCCATGATCTGTCTACTTTTGTAACTACCTGGAGGCTAGCCGTCCGACTACCAGCGTTCCTCTTCCACCCAGAGCCATTCTTGGTGTCCTGTTGTTAACATTCCGTGGACGACTTTTCCATTTGCCGCTTTGCTTTCACTCAAGATGGGGGAATTGGATAAGATCTGGTTATCTGAATTGGATAATTGGATAAGATCTGGTTATCATCTGC
>NW_015272686.1:0-376 GCF_001447785.1 Gekko japonicus
GCCTAACAGAAATGTGCCTAATTTAAATTAAAAATAGCATATTTGTGCCTTTAAAAAACAGGTGTCTGTTCGGCAGTCTCCTGCAAGGTGGTCTTCCGCAAAGGGGTTGCTTAGTGGTAAGACTGGCTTTGCCTGGACCAGATTCTCTTCCTTTCAATGAAGCTTGCACAGAAGCTGAGTTTTCTAAATTCACAGTTAAGAGGACTCTCTACCTTGACTACCATGGAAATGAACCTGCATTTCTAGTTTAAAGCACCTTCAGGCTGGTTTTGCCCCACTTCTGGTATGTTGACCTGTCTGCAAGTTATCACAGTCTAAGTTGTTATACCTTTGCTGTCTTGCATCACATCTTTAGATTCTCAGAATTCTTACCAGT
>NW_015272687.1:0-376 GCF_001447785.1 Gekko japonicus
GAACATGGAGGTTCCGCTTAGCCGTCATGGCTGCGGCATGGAGACTCCTTCCTGAGGCAGAACTGCTTTCAAGGTCGCCGGCTACCCGGAAGGGGGGAAAAATATATATTTCCTGCCCCTTTAATGGAACCTTAATGGGCTGGTATTTACCAGGTGATGTCATTTGCCCTCCTTGCCACGAAAAACTTCACCTACCCATTTCCGCCTCTATTAAAGGGGCGGCACATATTTCCCCCCAGGTCGTTGGCAACCCCCACTGGTGTTGAAAACAGCTTGGGGTGTGTGTATGTGTTAAGGCCGACCCAGGGAGGCTCGGCTCGGAATCAGTCCCTCCCCGAGCCTCCCTGGCGGAAAAACAAAAAACCCTTTTCCTTTT
>NW_015272688.1:0-376 GCF_001447785.1 Gekko japonicus
GAACGACGGGAAGCAAAACAGTGAATAAGCTTTTTGTGGAAACGCTGTGCTGCTGTTCAAAAAGAGGAGAGAAGAGTGCACGCCCCCAAAGGAAAAACAGCGAGCAGAGAACCCAGGCGATGAGCGGCTATTTCTAGCGGCCTCGCTCGGTCTGGACTTGGGCAACCTTCCCCGGAGACTCTGAAAGGAAAGTGGATTCCTTCCGTGACTTTGGCTTTCCAGGACCCCTTCTGGATCAGGAACGTGACACTGGACTTGGCACAAGGAAAGAACTGGTGGGCGAAGGAAATAGAGAAGTCTGTCTTCTTTTCCTAAGGCTGAAACCTCCCCCCCCCCACAAAACTACCAACCACCAGTTTGGTGTAGTGGCTAAGTG
>NW_015272689.1:0-376 GCF_001447785.1 Gekko japonicus
CCATGTCAGCCACCCTAAGCCCCATAGAGGAAAGATAGGATAAAACCAGATGGATAGAGAGATAGGATAGACTGTTTACCATTAGTGATTTCTGGGAGGAGAGATGGGGGGTTTACAAATATGTCCCTGTTTTCATCTGAGTGATGCTGAAAGGTACCTGATGGCAGATGGAGATGCACATCTGTGCAATGTAAGATTGTTGAAACAGAAATGGTACCTTCTACGTGCTAAGCAGCTGTGTCTTGCTGACTTCCTGGGCAGGGGACAATGTTAACCCACCTCCCTTGCAGCAAACTGGTGCATTTCTTCAAAAATAGGATTCCTGAGAAAATAAAATGACAAGTGATTGAAGCATGGACCTGTTTTCTGAACTAAA
>NW_015272690.1:0-376 GCF_001447785.1 Gekko japonicus
CCCAGTCCATTATAGAGTTTCCACCACTGTGCTTCTTCCATGCCACAGGCCAAATCTAAATCACCCTCTCCCCTTGAAAGAAGCTGCTAATAGGGGTGTTTTTGTTTGTTTTAAATCAATCCATGGATTTATTTCTGGCACATCTGGATTGGCCCTAAGTAAATCTACGAACAGATATGGAACTGTAGAAGTTCCACAAAATGCAGAGACTGATCACTGCCACATTGGGAACAGTAATAATGAAAACCTTTCCTTGCATGCACTGACAGCTCTCCCCTCGTTACTGATCAATGACAACTAACTCAGCCTTTTTCAGATGATGGGGCAGCATGATTGAGTCCTGACGTTTCTCTTGTTAGAAGAAGAAGAAGAAGAA
>NW_015272691.1:0-376 GCF_001447785.1 Gekko japonicus
TTCTAAAGCAAAAGTGATCTGGCCCTGCACCATTCTTGGCTAGGAGGCTGTCTGGAACCATATTTAAGCCCCTCTCAACTCCTTGGAAGAAAAGTGAGATATTCCAGCACACCCATCCCCCCAGTTAGATGCATAACTGAAGTACAAGGTTAGGACGACTTAGAGGCTAGAAAAGCGTGAACAGCCAAATGGATGGAGCAAAGTCATGCCTTTGTCTGTCATATTTGTATACTTACTCTTCTTTCAAGGAGATCAGGGCCACAAACATAAATCTCCACTAACATCTTTTTCCTAACAACTATGTGGGAGGCTCTGGGAGACAGAAGGGTGAATGACCATCCAATGAATTTGAAATATACTGGGTTCAGATGCGTTC
>NW_015272692.1:0-376 GCF_001447785.1 Gekko japonicus
CACTACACCAAACTGGCTCTCACAAAGCAAACACCCCCCCCCCCAACATTCTGCTTTAGATTTTGACAGGTATTTACAAGAATATAAGGACAGCCCTGTCGGATCAGACCAAGGGTCCAGTGTCCTTTCTGGGGACTTCATAGAAGAACCCTTCCAAAGCTGACTGTATGACTTTTGCTTCTTGTGTTCCCCTAGCAGTCTGGGTACCAGTTCTTTGTAGCTGTATCCTACGATGCTACAGCGACGTAATGGATCGAGAAAATGAAATGAGGTGTGAATGATGTGGGATGTCCACTGATTACTTTGTGGTGGAAAGCGCCAACAGATTGCAGCTGATTTACGGAGACCCCGTACCATTTCCAAGGCAGGAGACAAG
>NW_015272693.1:0-376 GCF_001447785.1 Gekko japonicus
CCGGTATTATCACACTCCATCATTTTGGTGTCCAATCAGCTCAATTTTATGCACCAAAAAATACTGACATATTATGATTAGATCACTGAATGCCGGCTCATATTTTATCTGTGAGCTTTCAAAGATTGGACGCGAAGTAGATATTTACTGGCTGGAGGGAAAGCAGATGGAATGATGAAGGAAGAGGCTCGGGGAGTGTGAAGGAATGTTTCCTGTGGTTTCCTCACGTGGAATAAGTGTCCCGCTATGAAGACGGGAGCAGCAAAGCTGTTGCGGGCTCAAAGCTCGGCTTCGCCAGCAATATCCTTCGTGACCATTGGCAAGCTGCAGCCTTCGAGTCTCCCGCCACAACATATGCAGCGAAGAAGAAGAAGAG
>NW_015272694.1:0-376 GCF_001447785.1 Gekko japonicus
TGAAGCCTAGGGCAGCAAACAGTGCTCTCCCCTCGCTCACTTGATCCTAACAACAACTTTGTTAGGAAAGTTAGGCCAGGAGGGAATGACTGGCCGGAGGCCACCCAGAGAGCCTCGTGACTGAATGGAAATTAGAACCCAGGTCACCCAGATTCCAGTCCAGCCCTCTAACCACTACACCGCACTGGCTCATCTAGGCATGTTGTCCTGCCAGCTAACAACTGCTTTTCTCCCTCCCTCTGTCCAGGACCGCCTCTGGGTGAAGAAGAGCAGACCCCCAAGAGCCAGCTGTGAGCCCAGAATCGTTTCAGAGGGGGAGCCATCCACGTCTCCCCAGCTTTCCACTATTGGGAACACTGGGTGGCAAGGATGGGAA
>NW_015272695.1:0-376 GCF_001447785.1 Gekko japonicus
GTTAATTTTTTGATATAGTACCCAGTTAACTGATGGCGCTCATGCGCCCTTTGCCCAAAACTCACCCTCCCCTCTCCTTTCCAGATATCGATGAGTGCGAGATCGGGGCACACAACTGTGACATGCACGCTTCCTGTATCAACATCCCCGGGAGTTTCCGGTGCAAGTGTCGGACCGGATGGCTGGGCGAAGGCCTCAAGTGCAACGGTGAGTGGGCAGAGCCAGAGAAAAGGCCAAGACGGCTAGTGGTTCTGTTTATTGGTTCGCGTAGGCACTTTCACACGCGCTGAATAATGTAGTTTCAGTCTACTTCCAGTGTACTTTAGGGACCGTAAGCAATTGGATTTTGCCATTCTTGCCATAAAATCCAGTTGCA
>NW_015272696.1:0-376 GCF_001447785.1 Gekko japonicus
GAGGGTGCACATTGGAAGAGGAAGAGCTGTTGGCATGGCGCCATGTGGCCCGGGTCAGGGGGAGGGGAGAGGGCGAGGTTTCTTCTTTGCGTTTTGCTTTCATTTGTACATGGGAGACTGTCAGCTTCGCATTGGGTTTCCCTCTTTCTCCCGAGGAGACCTTGGTCCGTTAAAGTGAATGGAAAGAGACATAAAGCCCAGCGGAGTCAATTTTTTAAAAGATAATTTAATTTAGCTACCTTAATTTAATTAACCTAGTTTAAATTTAATTCGTGTACCCCGCAGCGGTGCCCCCAGGAAAAATTCCTGGCTACGGACCTGCTCTGAACGTCTCTTGCCTTGAAACCGACACCAGGGGTCGCCATCAGTCAGCTGC
>NW_015272697.1:0-376 GCF_001447785.1 Gekko japonicus
CTGCCAACTGGCCTGGAGAAAAATATCCTATTTCTTTAATACTGGCTTCATGTGTGGAAATGGGTGGGGGGGGTTGTTTGTTTTGTTTTATTTCTATACCCCCCACAGAGCGGGCTCAGAGTGGTGTACAACAGTTTAAAACAAAGAAAAAGTAGAACAATAAAATATACTATCATAAAAACATAAGCCTACATGGCGCCACAGTAAAAATTTGACCTTCATTAACATTAACATGGGGGGAAGATAGTGAGGAGGCGACTGATTGATTCAATTGCTGTAAAAAAAACCTGTTGCTGTCCTCAACTGCATGCTTGGTGGAACATTGTAATATGTCCCACAGGGCCCTGATGCTATTTGGCAGCAAGTTCCAGCAAGC
>NW_015272698.1:0-376 GCF_001447785.1 Gekko japonicus
TCAACAGCAAGCGACCTGTGCATGTGGATTTATGTGAAAGCCACAAACCACGAGCAGTGGAAAACCGTTGTGTAGATCGATGTTCAGTTTGCTCAGGGTAGCAGCTATCGCCATGGGAAGGCAGTGGCCCGCTGCGGGTGACTTTTTGTGCAACTGCGCTGCTGTTGTTTTTTTTACAGGAAGAACTCACCATGAAGTGGTCAAAGTCTATACACAAAGAGCTCGCCCCTCTCCCAGGCTCTCTCCTTCCCACCCCACAAGATTTACCTGTCATGCTGGCCTGGGAGGTCAGGGACTCCTCGCTCTTGGCTGATCTCAGGGTGACAGTCTCAACCTGGCCCCCTAGGGGAAGAGACGACGAGAGACCAGGTTATCA
>NW_015272699.1:0-376 GCF_001447785.1 Gekko japonicus
CATTCTATGATTCTATGATTCTAAGTAGAAGATTGGGCCAGACAATAAAGGTGCTCAAGAAGACCTGAAAGCTGGGGCTGGGTTTATGCTATGGTTTTGTGGAAGGGCCAAGAAGCAGCAGCATTTGGCTTTAGGTACAGAATTCAGCTTTCTGAGAACCTCAAATAAAACTTTTGAACATGTTCCCGGCCCTCATGTTTGGAAAGATGGGCTAGATGAGATTTCTGAACAAGGCTCTGGTGCCCATCACCTTTCTCGTGCCTGAAGCAGAAGCAGGCAAATACCATTCTTCTCAGTCGTTTCCTTTGTTGGAATCAGCTGCAGAAATTAAAATGCGGATTCTGAACTGGCCCCATCTGTGGATACTTAAATCTGG
>NW_015272700.1:0-375 GCF_001447785.1 Gekko japonicus
CATGTCTCTAAATTACAACAATCACTATACACCCTGTGTCAGAATTCCATATTTGCCTGCAAGCTCAAAATTCTGGGGACCCCTGGCCTAATGAAGTAAAACTTGCTTCCAAGTAGGCTCATAATAAACCCCAGTATTCTAATATCAAAACGGCAATACTTTTTTTTTAAAAAATGCACAAAGCATTGGAGAAAGTATATGTTAAAACAATGCAGTTTTAGATTTCTGTATTGAAAGAATGGATGGGTAAGCATTCAGTACAATTAAATGTATCTAAAGATTTATATATATTCCACTTCTTTTGATAAGTTCAGTTATAAATCCAGTTGGCAATTCTATTTTGAAATAGGGTTGCCAGCCCTGGTTTGGAAAATA
>NW_015272701.1:0-376 GCF_001447785.1 Gekko japonicus
AGCTTAGAGGGAACACTGGTCCCAGGCCGCTGTTTCCAGCCGCGAGCATAGTTCTGCTTTGGAGTAATGTATGGACCCTTCTTATTTGTGGCAGAGAAGGCTTCGCAGTCCCATAATGCTGGGTCGTGCCATTGCATGGCTCCGTTAATCTCTCAGGATCCAGCTTTGCAGGGTGGTTTGGGACTGGCATCATGCTGCAGTTTGATTTGCAGACACAGGAGGCAGATCCAGTCTCTGCAGATTCACTTGGAAGTTCAGCTTTGATTAACTCCACCCTCGAAGGAATAGCTCTCCAAATATGATTCCTCTCAGCTAAGTTTGCCACGTTGCCAGCTCAGTCCCTAGATGTCTGCTGACAAAATGGCTGTTTTTCTTT
>NW_015272702.1:0-375 GCF_001447785.1 Gekko japonicus
CCTGTCCATCTGTCCATTCATCTATCTATCCCATCCTTCCAACAAGCAGTTCAGGGCAGTTTATGCAGTTCTCTCATCCCCAGATCGTAGGTCTTTTTTTTGCATGCTTTAGGTGTTTTCTGATTGGAACTTTAATGATTCTAAGACATGCTGTCATTTCATGCTGCCGGTTGCCTTCCAGGGATGCCTGGGTCTGAGGGATTGCATACAAATGCAACAAATAGTCTTCCTCCTCCCGGATTAGTTTTATCTGCCTGGGAACAGCGAAGGTGTCGTGTTGCCTATGAGATCTGACTGGGGCATATGCTGCCTAAATGGCACTGGGAGTAGACTGGGGGATTTGGTTGGTGTTATGTATCGCGATGGAACCGTACT
>NW_015272703.1:0-375 GCF_001447785.1 Gekko japonicus
GACATCTGGCCTTGATGGATAATTGAAACAAACATTCTGGAAACTCAGGTTCCCTTTAATCTTGTCTGGTTTGTAGCCAGTTTCTGAAAAACTATCAATTTGAGGTTCCTATATAAAAAGAAAAATTATACAAAAATCCAACCTGGTTAGTTCACTTGTGCTGCAATTTGAAAGCAAAGCAAACTCTCACTTGCAAAATTCCACTGAAAAGATTCTTCCATATCACAAATGGCACACTTCACACAGTCACACTCAAGCCAGCAGCACTTTCCTGTCCTGGCGTCAGTTTGAGCGGGAATGGAAGTGTTCATTCCCCCTCACTCCAGCTTTTCTGAAAAGAATAAGGCAGGGGTCCCCAACCTTTTTGTGCCTGTG
>NW_015272704.1:0-375 GCF_001447785.1 Gekko japonicus
CAGCCTCAGTCTCCTTCTGATTTCTTGCTGGGTTGATGACGGAGCCAAGTAAGAGAACATTTTGAATAATTTTAATAGCTTAAGGTGGGTGCTATTGAATATAAGACCTACACGTGGGAAAGCACCAGAAACTTTTCCAAGGGCATTTGAGAAAGAGATCTTCATCTGAGAGTCCAGATGGTTAAAGATGCAAGACTTTGAAAGAGAAGATGCAAGACTTTATAGAGAAGACTTTGAAAATATACGAGATGCATAAATGGTAATCAATAGGTGATGCACTGAGGTAGAAGGAAGACATGGAGAAGCTCTGAATAATTATGGCTGTTCACGGCTTTCTGCTGAGTCACAGGCAGAGCATCCTTTTCTAAACAATGG
>NW_015272705.1:0-375 GCF_001447785.1 Gekko japonicus
AAAATGGCTGCCCCAGGAGGCGGAACCAATCACAAAGGACAGGAAGTGAGGTTGCGCATGATTCTGATAACTGGCCTTCTACATTTCGGGCAGAACCTCTGTTTAATGGGATTTTTAAAAAAACATATTACTTTAAATATTTTCTAGCCCGAACACAAAATATGCATCTTGAGCTAGCTAAGAAACCCTCATCCAGTGGCATCTTCATTTTGCAGACATGTTACATACTTACAGAAAGGGGGGAAATGCTTTTTCTCCTGGCTATTCCCTTTACAGAGGCCCTTCTCTCATGAGTAGAAGAGGTGCCAGTTCCGGGCTGGGGAATACCTGGAGACAGCGGAACCTGGGGAGGGACCTCAGAAAGCTATAATGCCC
>NW_015272706.1:0-375 GCF_001447785.1 Gekko japonicus
GACGAAGTAGGTGAAGGATGTTCTTGGGGGGGTCTTGGCGGCTAAGTCGGTTGCGTTTGGTCTTACAGCTGCAACTGCATAAGAGGGGCTTTTTGGTGTCTCTTTTTCCACGACAGCTGTTGGAGCTGAAGTCAGGATGCCTTGCAAGCGTCCGAAAAGGGCAGCTGCACCGGAAGACGACTACGAAGAATGGAAACGGAGGATTCTGGAAAATGCCGCTAAATCACAGCAGGACGACGTTGGATCTGAGCGTCTCGGAACGCAGCCAGCTTCTGGGGTTTAACTTCTAATACGCTTTTATGTCACCTGATTTTAAAGACTTGTTAAAGTGCTGGTTTCGCAGAATCTTCCCCAGATGGGTGCGGTCCCGCATCA
>NW_015272707.1:0-376 GCF_001447785.1 Gekko japonicus
GATTTCTCATTTTCTACTTTCTTTTCCCAAACCTTCTCTCTATATCTTTCCACCCTTCCTTGACAGTTTTTCCCACCCTGAATTTTCCACCCTTCCTCCCACTACCATCTTGATCAACCTTCCCTCTCACTGTCAGCCAGTAGGCTGCTTTGCCCTCTAGGACCCCGAGGCTTCCCTGACTCCCAGTCCTAAGACTCCTTCTCTTCCTTCCATCCTCCCTTTCCCAACCTCTACCCCAGTTTTCCAAGTCCCTTCAGGGCATGGCATGGACCTTCCCCTCACCATGGGTCATTTTCTCTGGACTCAGCATGCAAGAAGAACAGAACTTTGGTTGAATTCCAGTGTAAACTGGAAAGTAGATATCTGTGCTGATAAA
>NW_015272708.1:0-376 GCF_001447785.1 Gekko japonicus
CTGCTGCCTTCTTAAATGTGTATGCACATTGCAACCTAATCTTCCGAAATGCATCATATATTGCTGTCTTGGTAACAATTGCCATTTTCACTGCAGATATATATCCCCCTCACCCCGAGACTGAAAGTTTGGTGCTAAATTAACCTGGGGTTGAAGTATGTCATATAGCACAAATGCTCCACTTGAAAGCGAATTTTCTGCAGCTTAATTTTTTTTAAAGGTTTGTGTTGAGAAGAGAGATGTTTTTTTTAAAAAAACACCTCCTGCTTTTCGGAACAACATTTGCCAACCACTAGATGCCTTTTGATGTTTTATAAAAAGAAAGCTCTGCAAGTACATGCAACGTGTGGCCAGACAGATAGAACATTTCCCTAGA
>NW_015272709.1:0-376 GCF_001447785.1 Gekko japonicus
TAAAGGGCAAGTTACTATCAAAACAAGAACTAGAGTCGAAACATCAAGTCAAAATTAACTGGTTTGAATATCTACAGGTTCAAAATCTAACCCAAACAGCTGGCTTTTTAGCAGCAAGTAAATTACCGTCTACCGAATTAGAGAAGATCTTAGGAAAACCAATACCAAAAAAAGGTCTTATTGCAAAACTATATAAAATCATACTATCCTCACATAACTTGAACTTGCATAATTATCAAAAAGCTTGGAATGCTGACCTTAAGCTACAGCTGACAGATGAGCATTGGGAAGAAATTTGGAGGACTCAAACAAAAATCTCAAGATCTATAGGCGTACAAGAAATGAATTGGAAATTACTCACCAGATGGCATTTAAC
>NW_015272710.1:0-375 GCF_001447785.1 Gekko japonicus
TATCTTTCAACCATGTAATCATGGCTACTAGTCTGCCAGTCCTTTACAGATAGCCAGATTCTGTTACTGCCTCAGAATCACATTGGTTATGCAGCACACATTTTGGACTGCATGAGGTAATCGAGGGCTCGGCCTGAGGAAAAACGTGCTTCCAGAAAGATCCCCTCAAGAATCAGACTGCTGGCAGTAATTTATACAAAAGACACCCTGAGTCTCTGACATGCTTCTTTTCTGTACCCATGAAAACATGAGCCACATTTTTACCCCTCATTAATACGGGGTCTGGCCACCCGAGGTCAGGGAGAATTGCCCACAGGGCCAGTCCAGCATGCAGCTAACTGGCCATTTCCAGTCTAAATTATAAAAATACACGCA
>NW_015272711.1:0-375 GCF_001447785.1 Gekko japonicus
CGCACTTAACCACTACACCAAACTCTACTACATATGACTGGCATCCAATTTATCTGGATGATTCACAGCTGACATGTATAATTTGCAACCAAAGAAAATCACTTGCAGATCTTAGTTCTGCTTTTCCAGGTTGTCAGGTAATCTGATTGTCGTCCCTGTTTCTCATATACTTCTTCAGAAGCCACAAGCTTTGCACTCAACATCTTCATATACTCAGCACAAGTCCTCCAAATATTGTTACAAATAGATACCTTGTGCTCAAAGCAAGTTTGCCCAATCTCACCCCTTCGCCTGGCGCATATATGACTCTTCCTTCTAAAAGTTCACCACCATATGACAAATAGTCTTTGAAGTTACATGTATAGAGTTGAGTGG
>NW_015272712.1:0-375 GCF_001447785.1 Gekko japonicus
CTGCGGACGAAGAATATCTTCTTCTCTAGGTGGTCCTAAACACTTTGATTTTAGGATTCCTAGCAATATATACAAGAGGCTCAGTGTGTATTTATGGGTGAAGGGTGTAGCAAAGGTTGTGGAAAGGTAGCTACTGAGTACCAGTGTGTGAGGTTGTTCTTTTACTGTCCATAGAGTGACTCTGCCTAAACCCCGCTACCCGTCGTCTTGCATTACTTGTAGACTTATGCCAAGTTATAAAAAAACCCTAAATTCGGGGGGGAGCAGTCTTACCTTTAGCCCGGTGAGCTTTCTAGAAAAATCCAATATTGTACATAGGATGGTAATGAACTGATAAACCTTTTTCTGAACATTACAACCGTGCAGGGGTTATTT
>NW_015272713.1:0-375 GCF_001447785.1 Gekko japonicus
TATCCCACCTTTCCTTTTGTGGTTCAAGGTGGCTTTGATAGACCAATGGTCCGATTCAGTAAGAGCCAGTTTCATGCGTACTGATGTAGCTCCTTCCCTCATCACATCGTCAGTTGAGGCAGACTGTTCCTTAACTACCAAGATCACAAAACTTTGGAGGCATCCCTCTCCCATTCCATCCCTCTCCCATTCCAATCTGGGGACTTTTGCAACAATTTGAAAAGGGCCTTTCCTGAGTAGCAAAAAAAGTTCCCGTGTCTGGCTGTGTTTGTGGAGCTACCATTACTTCTGCCGGTCACTTCATCAAGAAACTACCCTAGAGTTGGAAGAATGACAGAACAGGTCAAGGGGTTGGAGCCAGTGTTCCCTCTAAGC
>NW_015272714.1:0-375 GCF_001447785.1 Gekko japonicus
GTGCTAGTGGATTCTTGCTCTTTTTTACTACGTACAGGTTTGGAAGCTGAAATGTTTGACATTAGTTTATTTGACTATTTGAGTGTATAACATAAGGTCACTGCTTGAAAATTTCCACCCCTCAAGTGCTTTTGAGAGATCCCTAACCTGGGCGACCCCAACCTTTTGAGTGAAGTCAAGACGGCTGGAGATTAACCAGGGCAGCGTGTGTGTATAGTAACTGTCAGCTAAGTTTCAGTTCATCTCTCTACCGGCAGTTTTGAATGATTGATTTTAAATCATTGTCTTTATATGGTAATCTGCCTTGAATTCCTGCAAGGCGGAAAGGCTGCAACTTAATGTTTTCAATAAATAAATAAGGGGAAGCTTACAAGA
>NW_015272715.1:0-375 GCF_001447785.1 Gekko japonicus
TTGAAGGTTTTAAGGATATCTATAGGGACATTTGGAGATGACTGGAGAAGGCCTGCCACCTCCAGGCATACAGAAAATATCTATAAGATGAAGCAGAAGGATGCAACCTTCCTGTCCACTCATCCACCACCCTCCTCTCTTGTGACAGATAAGCTTCAAAACAGAGCCCGTTCATCCTTCCTTTCTGCTCCATCTGATAAGGAGGGAAGAAAACTAGATGCATTAGGACACAAGATATGTTCTTCATCTGTCGTAACCTTTTAAATCTCTAATTTCCTAGCAATAATGAGGGCATACCAGCTTTTTCTGTGGCAAAAGATCTCCCCATAACTGGAGCTCCTAACTGACAATAAGAGGGATCTAGCCAAGGTCTTC
>NW_015272716.1:0-375 GCF_001447785.1 Gekko japonicus
ATTTCTTTGCTCATCTTCACTGTGTTGCTTTGTGAGCTTATCGGATCGTATTGCTCGTATTCATGCAGTGTCCATGGGATGGGAGGCCTGAAATACACAGAACTGTATTTGAGCCAAAATGCACCTTGGCACGGCAATGAAATCTCTCCCCGCCCGTGAGAATATGCCCTTGAATATCTGAAATAACTATGAATATGGCTGCCTTTGAGAATGTTGTTGACTCAGTGGTGAAAGAAATGCTCTGTGCACCATCAGTAACATCATATTAGGAACTAGGGGATTTCTGAGTTAGAGGATAGAAGAAGAGAGACCCTGAGGACTCATGGAGGGGTGGTTATTCCATCCTTCCCCTCCCTGGTTGGTAGTTCAGCAGTT
>NW_015272717.1:0-375 GCF_001447785.1 Gekko japonicus
TGCCACCGGACTCTAAATTTGTTCTAATGGCTATCCCCTCTTGGAGATAGGATTTTAAACACGAGGCAAACATATTCTCCTGAGGAACTCTGGGCCTGCCCAGCATCTTGCTGAAACTCTTGCGCTGCACATGAAGCAGGACCCCTGTGCTAAGTTTCACCACCAGTGATCCGTAGCCCTTCCAAACACTGCGTGAGGATGGCGACTGACCACGCATAGCTGCTTGGCATGGGTTCCGGCAGCACAGGTTGAGCGAGAAGACGAGACTCTGCAGAGACGCTTCACCAGCATCTCATTTAAATCAAGCCTCAGTCTGGCCTAGCAAGGCATTTTCGACACAGGTAGTGGGGAGGGGCTTGTGGCTCAGTGGCAGAG
>NW_015272718.1:0-375 GCF_001447785.1 Gekko japonicus
TCATTCAGGTTGCTATTAGTAGGACCAACAATGTTCAGATCATCCCCTAGTGCCACTGCAACATATTCCTTTAATTCAGAGCCAAAAGAGAGATATTAAAGGATTACTGGTGGGAAAAGGTCATTAGATTTTTAGCTTCCATTACCCTGACAAGAATGCATTGGTTTAGTTTACTTGAAGACCATCAAAATGAGAGGTTAATTGCAAGGTGCATGTGTGTGGCACACATTGTTGAATGACATTGTAAAGAAGCTCTGAAGTATGCAGTTACATGACAACATATCAAGACAAAAAGCAACATTCCCTTACACTTCTTGTCCCCTGCTGCTATTGATTACAAAAGAGGATGATGCATATTGCTAAAAAATCTGACAG
>NW_015272719.1:0-375 GCF_001447785.1 Gekko japonicus
TTCCTCCCGTGGTTTTGTCCATAATTTATGTTCTTTGTCAACTTCTAATACACCCTATAATTTAAATTTGTGTTTATAATTCTCACTACTTGCTGAAATTTCAAATCTACTTTATCCACCACCAATGACACCACTCAGCATTATATATTAACCAACCCCCACAATTTTAACCCAATCCTTTAGCCACAAGAAAAAGAGATTTTTTGTTGGGCCCTTCCCTTTAATCCCAAGTTTTGACTGCTGAGTTTCTTAATAATTTTATTCTGCCGAATTGAGCTCACAGCATATATATATCCTAGCTTCTCTTATTACAACCTGTTACCCATCAAATATCAAGTACCACTTGACCTCTTATCATTTCCAGTTAAATCATGA
>NW_015272720.1:0-375 GCF_001447785.1 Gekko japonicus
CTATACTACACACAATGCCATATGATAATAACAGTAACGCAATACATTGTATTATATTGTATATTAAGACCCACCAAAATAAAACATGATGCAGACTTTTGAGTTTTGCAGAACTCTGTGGCAGGGAAGACAAGCCTGATGACAAACCCTGGAGAACTTGAAATTTTTACATCTGTTAAGTGTTCATCAATTCGTTTTTGTAGGTATCATTCTCTCATTCTATCTTAGGTGCTTGTGTTTTGTTATATATTCTCTCATTGACAGTCTGTGTGTTCAAAGTGCCCATACATGGAACAATCTGTGCATTGTTTGAGTGTGACACTATTGTAATCATACACCACCCGGAGCTGGGTGGGTATGATAGCAAAATACCCA
>NW_015272721.1:0-375 GCF_001447785.1 Gekko japonicus
ATGCCTCCAAAATCTCACAAATTGCAGTTTCCCCTCTCCCTACCACCTCCCTCCATGATACACCGTTATTTGGGAGTAAGCTCCGATGAATACGGCATCTACTGCTTCTGGACAAACATGCATAGGCTTGGGTTGCAATCCTATGAACACTGGGCTATAAGAACTGGATCCTATCCGTATCAGCACATACCTAACTCCTAGAGGTATGCCTTGGACCACCATCAGCAGTACTGAACTGCACGAGGACGACCATCACAGTCACAGGTACAGTCCCAGTTTCTCCTTCAGAAGGGAACCAACAAAGGAGTTGATGCCACTGGGTTATACTGCCAGTGGTAGTGAAGTCAGAAGGCCACACATGTGTCTTAAGTGCCA
>NW_015272722.1:0-375 GCF_001447785.1 Gekko japonicus
TGACCACTGCTGAGGCCAGCGTGGCTGCTGGTGTCCTCCATGGTTGAGCCAGGCATGGCTGCTGGAATCCTCCTCCTCGCCAGCCACGGCTGCCGCTGTCCTCCAGCTCCTCATCTGGTAACAGGATTGTCTGTGCATGCCCAGACAACACAAATGTATTTGGGGGTGATTTAAACACCTCCTTTATTTTTTTCCAGTTTTTTATGCACAACTGGGGCGTCCCCCAAGTGCGCAGAAAAATTTCTTTAGCTTCCGTGTGGCCCCAATCCACTGATAAATGGGATAAAATTAATTGGCTGGACTGAACTATTGCTGATTTCTGCTGTAGCTGTGTTGCACACTTGCTACTGTATGGGTGCGTTCAGATGGGGCATT
>NW_015272723.1:0-375 GCF_001447785.1 Gekko japonicus
CACTCCCCATATCTGATACCAAGAGAGTCTATTTCTGGCTCCTGCCCTTGGCAGAGGGCGCCATAGCGTGAAGCACCAGGGACCTGGCTGGCAGCCAAAGTCCTGCGGGCAAAGATACAGTTGGTGGACTGGACTCTATCAGGGAGTGAGGGCAGGGCCGCATCCCTGTCTCACCACCGTTACACTGAAGAGACACTTACCTTAGTGGCTGGTAATCAAGGAGATGCTTCCCCAGGATGCCCAGAGACGAAATAGGAAAAGAAGAGACCAGAATCCTCGGGCACCCAGCCTGAGGCCGCTTTCCCCACACCTCTCTGGGCAAACCGTGCTGCTGCAGTTGACGGGCCAAAGGTCTGACTCAGTAGAAGGCAGCTT
>NW_015272724.1:0-375 GCF_001447785.1 Gekko japonicus
TTGTAAGACCAGACATGCTAAGCTTCAGCTTATCACATACCTTCTTTGTTATGTACATACATAACTTACTTATGCATTGTATTCTCAAGGGTAAAGCTGATAGGGAAGGTCTACCTGCAAACTCTTTTAGTCTAATTCTGTAATAATATATGTGGTGACTGAGTGACTACTTTGATCATCTGCACTAGTTCATATTATTAAAATAGCCTTTTTTATTTTGAGAAGTTACTGTGTTAATACCTTTAGCCTTTCAGCTTCTTTGTGTAGGTTTTGTAGTAACAAAGAAGCTTGATACTTTGAGATGGTTAAAGATGGGTAGCTGTGTATCTGAAGAAGTGAGCCGTAGTTCATGAAACCTCATCCCCTGCCACAAAT
>NW_015272725.1:0-375 GCF_001447785.1 Gekko japonicus
ATGTGAAAAATAAATAAATAAATAAAGCGAAGGGGGCCCAAGATAAGGCAGCCATCTCCTGAAAGAAGCCCTCCAAGATGCTGAGACCCAGGCGGGAGAGCCCAAATGCTGGGGAGGGGGGGGAGGGCCTGGAGGCACTCGGCCCAATGCCGATAGAAGACTTCTTGGCCATCTCTCCAGAGCAACATCAGAACCCTCTTCCCCATGTCTCTGCAGACAGATATATCATGCCTGGATGGCTACCTGGCTGCTAGTCGCTTTTCCCCACAGAAAGACTGGAAGAGCCCCCCTGGGTAAGGGGCGTGGCTTTTGCCCCTGTGCATGAAGGCTAGGAAGAGGCTCTGCTTGATGGCCCCGAGATTTAACACCTCCTCC
>NW_015272726.1:0-375 GCF_001447785.1 Gekko japonicus
CTGAAAGCTTCAAAAGTGGCAACCATTTTAGAAGTATACATTTTACTTCCTTATAAGCCTTATGCTATCACCCCACATGTCCCTTTAAGTATAGCAAGTGCCAGAAAACTTAGCCTGGCTTGCAATAATGCCCCAGGCTAGATCATGAACTCCTTTAAGCTACATTATAAAGATTTCATTCTCTGAAGGCTGTGGCTTCCTCCTCACCAGCTTTGGGACTGACCTGAGCCCTCCTTTGTTTTGTATTTAGAAACGAAATGGTGATACCCCTTTCGAGCAAAAACTGCCTCTGCCACTACTGTGTCGGCATCAGCTCTTGTATCTCAGGCTCTAGATATGAACTAGGCTGAGGCTAGTACTAAGGAAAAGACCCAG
>NW_015272727.1:0-375 GCF_001447785.1 Gekko japonicus
GTGACTCAGCCGTAACAATGCAGGCTCATTAATGGGTAATCAGGGGCAGCTAAGGGTGCAGGTCATATCTGTGTGCCAGAGCGGGGGAGAAGGGTTTAATTACAACATATCTTGCTCCCGTGTTTGTCCTGGATCCCGTCAAGTAGATATACACTTGAGCGTTCCCAGCTGAATCTTAGATTCTCGGGGGCATGTGGGAGGCCAAGTAAGAAAAGGACCATACTGCATGGGAAAACGTATCCTACCCCCATTGTTTTCCAGATTTGAAATGGCCCTCGGGGAGTTGCCACGCCCCACTGAGGAAACTTACAAATACCAGTGATAGGCTTGTCAACCTCCGTGTGGTAGGATAACCAAAGAGAGATCACAGAATAA
>NW_015272728.1:0-375 GCF_001447785.1 Gekko japonicus
AGAGGGAGCGTTGCAGTGGTAACCCCAGGTGAACTGACAGCACAGGCAAGATTCGAACCTGGCGCCTGCTCACTTCTAGCTCCCTCCCCTGCCACACCAGATCTTACAGACTTTTTACCTTAGTAAGCGTTTTATGAAGCAGCGATTCCTGATTCTTCAGCCGGTGGGCTTCGTCCACCACGAGGCATGCCCAGTTAAAACTGAACACAAGCATATTTTTAGAAATCACAACAGAGAAAATTTTCAAAAGCCCTCCAGTATCTGGGATGTCCTCTCACGGGATGCTCCCTCCCCCACTGCAGTTCTCGCCTGGTCTCCACAGCTCTGGTTCCCATTCGGCACAAACTACAACCCACCAATGTTCCCTCTAAGCTG
>NW_015272729.1:0-375 GCF_001447785.1 Gekko japonicus
CTGACACAGAGCTTGTGCCACAGACACTGTTTTTTCCTTCTGTTATTATCTTTTTGATTGACTTCTTGAGCTATATAGAATTCTGTGAGCCTTACTTACTAGGGCCCTTGCTCCCTCTAGGAACTCTTATAGCGCAGCGGTTGGAGGCACTGATTTGAAGCCAGAAGGTGCTGGTTCAAGACCAGGCATAGGAACAGGGGATGTAATTTTTATTATTGTTTTTTTATTATGTTTTATTTATTTTAAGTAGCGTTACCCAGTGCCTTCACAGTCTCTGGTTAACGAGGGGTGGTGGTAAAGATGGTAGTGGATGCAGAAAATGAAGAGATTTAAGAATTTTAAAGAAACCACTGAAAGTGGCTTGTATAATGTTTT
>NW_015272730.1:0-375 GCF_001447785.1 Gekko japonicus
TGGCTGTATGGTGCTCCAAATGTCATCATCTGAGGAATAATGCAATAATGTATGTTCACATATTTGTACACATACTTTGTACACATATTTGTTCTGAGAGGTATAAAGCTAACACAAAATATTTCTCATTTGTCAAATAACTGTATCTCGTTTGTTTCTTTTTGTTACCTACACAGTAATTAGCATATTTTCTGGAATATGACATAAAAATATCCCTGTTTGAGTAATAGTGCATTATAAACAAATCAGCACACAGCCTGCATTTCCCTTTCTTTAGATTATGGTTCATTTATTGGCTGTTATGATTTCTTGTTTATGATTTCTTGATAGAGGGCTACTGGCCCTTCTTCTACTGTTGTTTGTTTATGTGTTTTT
>NW_015272731.1:0-375 GCF_001447785.1 Gekko japonicus
TATTTATTCAATTTATACTCCTCCCTCCCCTCCACAGATTATTTATTTGCCACTTTTCTCCCCAAATGGATACAAAGCAACTTACACGAACTTCCAATACAATACAAAACCCCACAATTGAATAGGAAAAGAAACAGAATATCCAACTCTGTCTTGGGTTGGGGCAGAATCCAGTGGGCCAACTTGTCCACGGCCATGAGCTGCCGGCTAGGGGCCAAGATCCTTTGGTCTCTTGCCCTTTAGCTTGCACCTCTGGCCGCTCTTGATCTTTATACCTGCAGACAGAAAACAGGAAGCACAAACAAAAGCATAGCTTAGACGGTGCAGCTGGCAGCAGTGTCCTTCTCAATCTGTAAATTGGCTACAAATTGAAGC
>NW_015272732.1:0-375 GCF_001447785.1 Gekko japonicus
GTGGAACTCACTGCCACAAGATGTAGTCATGGCCAGTAGTTTAAATGACTTTAAAGGGGGATTGGAAAATTTCACAGAAGTTAGGTCAATTAACGGTTGTTACCATGATGAAACCTCCATGTAAAGAAGCACTGAGTACTAATGTTGTGGTGGCAGTAAGAGTGGAGGAGGATTTGGTCTCTGTGCCCTGTTTGTAGGCATCTGGTTGGCCACTGTATAAAAATATGCCTTTCATCCTCTATCCAAGGCAATGCTTAAGTGCACATTTCACAGCATTTTGCAAGACTGGATTTCCTAAACTCCTAAAAAATTTTTAATGAAAATATAGTCTATTGCATTCTGTTATACTTTATACAAAGCTGAATGTCTTATAAA
>NW_015272733.1:0-375 GCF_001447785.1 Gekko japonicus
GCTGCAAAGAGGTAAGAGACCTGGCAACCTTAACACACATTGATTTTAGAATTACTTCAGGCATATTTTAAGACTGATTATGGCACTCATGGGAGATGTCGTTAAAAGTAGCTCCTGATTAAATTGCAAAATGAGAAAGTGTTACCTTCAAATGGAATTTCTCATCTTTTTCAGATGGATCGTCAGACTGTTTGTTAACCAAGACATATTCTTCATGATTTAGTACTGATACATTTTCGGAAGAAAGGCTGGCTTTGACAAATGAAGATCCAACTTCCATTTCAGAATTATGATCCTTTCCTGTGCCATGAACCAGAACCAAATGCAAAAATACCACTGTTAATACTGGAATTAAAGTAACTTATATCCTTTTAT
>NW_015272734.1:0-375 GCF_001447785.1 Gekko japonicus
TGGGCTTCCTTGATGGTCTCCCCTCCAAGAACTAACCAGGTTGCCCCTGCTTAGCTTCACACACACAAAAGCTCATGCTGGAATAACTATGAGTCTATAAGTTGCCACTGGACTCCTGGGTTTTTGTTGTTGTTGTTGTGAAAAGCCACCTGTTCAGAACTATTAATTTCCATCTGTGACCTAAATTCTATAAAAGGAGCTCGCAATGACTGTCTTAATCTCATCCTGGCACAACATACGGATGCTGTAATAAACAGATGAAAACTCTGATGAGTAAACAAGATGCCGAAGAGCTCCTTTTCAGTTACGGCACACCTAGTCTCTGCCTTTTTCAATGCCATACACGTATTAAGGTTAACTGGTGTGGTTAGTCCA
>NW_015272735.1:0-375 GCF_001447785.1 Gekko japonicus
GGAGGTGACGTCATCACACTGGGCACGTCATGCAAGGGATGCACTAGCATTTGGGTAATAACTCCATGGTGGCCTCTGGGTGATGTCATCACACCGGGGACATCAGGCATGCCGGAGGGCGGGGCTCAGGCCTGTAGCCAGGATTTCCTTTTTCAGGGGACATTTACATTTCTTAAGGGTGCCCAGGTTGATTAAATTAAAACTAATTAAATTAACTGCACCTTCTCCCCCCCCCAGGGAAGGCAGGAAAGGTGGAAAGGCAAGGCAGTGGAGGAGCATGCCAGTGCGCTCGCCTACTCTGAGAGCTACCAGCCAGCCAAGGCAAGCGCAGCCGGCAGGCCTGCTTGGGACCCACATCCCCTACCTTCTCCAGTT
>NW_015272736.1:0-375 GCF_001447785.1 Gekko japonicus
GAAACGACCCCTGCTCCAATGGGACATGGGTTGCCATCTTGTACACAGTCCTCTGCCACCAGGCAGACGGCGCCTCCCACAGATAGACGGCCCAGGAGAAGAGCAGCGCTGAAAGCTAAAGATCCACATCTCCAGTGGGGTCCCGCCCCAGAGCCCGCCCTGCAACGGCACTGCCATGGCTCACAGCCCATCCATGCCAGCCCAGCCAGCTACTCTGCCTTCTCAGCCTCGCTGAGCATCAAACGTATGATGCTCGTATAAGTATCAAATGATATTCAAGACCAACTGGAAAACTTCTGCTCTCCGAAGCTTTTTCGCTTGATAATGCTTATCGCGCCACCGAGGAAGGCAGTGGCCAAAATACGTTTGATGCTC
>NW_015272737.1:0-375 GCF_001447785.1 Gekko japonicus
GCTGCAGTTTGGCCACCCCTGCTATAGAGCATCTGAACAAAATGTTAACAAAAACAAGTGTAAACCAAATTCTTATACACATCCCTAACACCATCAGATTTAAGTATTCAGTTGGGTCCACCTTTTGCTGAGAAACACAATACCAAAGGCACTACTGTTTTGATATAATTAGATTTTACCATATTGTTCAACACTCTGCAAATGTATGCAGGGTCATTACGACAGGAACAATCCATGCCAGGATCACGCAGGAAGTTTGAACTTGAGTCCAGGATTTTCAGACAGATCTCCAAAATGTCATCCTGGAACTAAACACACAAAACTATGAGCAGTCACACTGAGACCAAATGTGAAAACAATACTGTAAATAGATTT
>NW_015272738.1:0-375 GCF_001447785.1 Gekko japonicus
TGATGATGATGATGCAACCCCTTGTTAATATTATGACCAGAGGAGAGGGGGAGTTAATATTCCCCATAAGATATCAAGGTAGTAAAAGGATGCTCCCCTTGTATGCATGGTAAGAGAACGTAAATCTATTTTAGTGGCTGCACACAAGAAACAGAAGATAGACTCCTTCTTCCCTCCCCACCCCATAAGATTTCATTACTTTTTAAACACTGTTCAGGTGGTGGGGTTGTTATTACTGTATTAGTGGGTCTGGGTCATCTCACTTTCCTTTGTAATGGCTGCTTTGCCACTGTAGACATTAAGCTTCAAGTTACATGACAAATGACAAGCTTTTTAGAAAATACGTCAGCAAAACCAGTCCCAGTCATCCCAGTA
>NW_015272739.1:0-375 GCF_001447785.1 Gekko japonicus
ACTGCCTTGTGTATTAAATTCAATTCATTCAGATTTGGGGGGGGGTTAAAGCAGAGCCAGAAATGCTGGGAGCTGCTGCAGAGCGGCAGGAGGGACTTCTCAGCTCCAATGGGAGTGTTTGACAAGAAATGCTCCAGGGTCACAGGAGAGGAGCTGCTATGGTTTAGGATGGCAAAGCTGTTTGTCATCAAAGTAACAGAAGCAGCTGAAGGTCCAGCTCTGGAGCACCTGGGAAGACCAATACAGGAACCCTAACATCAGTGCTCTCAGGCCACTTTTGAGATGCTCTAGTTCGGAAACAAATGTCCTCAGTTTGCTTAAGTGTGGGTACGGCTTACTGGATCAAAGAAAACTGGCTTATACTGAGCTGTCCCA
>NW_015272740.1:0-375 GCF_001447785.1 Gekko japonicus
CCCAGATCTCCCAGATACTAGTCCAACACGCATAACCACTACACCACCCTGGCTCTCTGGCAGCTGAAGCTTTTAATGGTATAGTGGTAAATAGCATCACCTGGTGAATAACATCCTGATGAAATGTGGAATTCTCTGCCAGAGCTAGGGATGGGCTGTGGTTCCGTATCCCCTTTCATTCCCAAGGATTCAGCCAGACGCTCTCCAGATTCCAGCGCGCTCCCCCACCCCTTCTCTATCTTGATATGGCTTGGACTTATACCTTTACAGTTCCCAAGCTTTCTTGACTCAGCTCCCAGCTGTGGTTAGCATCACTGACCCCTGGTTTGTGGACTTTCACATGACCAGATATGAAGCTGCCTTGTACTGAATCAG
>NW_015272741.1:0-375 GCF_001447785.1 Gekko japonicus
GATCTTACTACAGCCTGGGTGCTATTTTGGGCAGTAAAGTATAGATCTGCTCAAATGTTGGCATTAAAAACTAGGAAGAAGACAAAAAAGAAAGAAAGGTTAGCTTAGAGAAAATAATATAGTAATGCTAATTTTCTTCAAAGAAATTGTGACTGTTTCTAAATATACCAGTGTTTTTGATGGATTATGTCACTGCCATTTCAGATCATTAATGCGATAGGAATGACACAATAGGGTATAAGAATGCAGGTGATTAAGTATGGATTTGACCTGCTGATTTTATTATACGATAGCATTACAATGGCATTACAAAGGTAACAGAAACACTGAAAATTGTGATAGTGCCTGTGATGGACTGCACTTTAAAATCTCAGA
>NW_015272742.1:0-375 GCF_001447785.1 Gekko japonicus
GCCCAGTTACAAAAACATGGATTAGGGTTGTCAGGCTGACTGAGTCTGAGAGCTGGTAAACCAAGCACAGCTGATAGAAGGCAGTCCCAGACCCAATGTCTCTGCCCAGCAATAATTGTTTTGGAACACTGTCCACATGTAGCAGAAGAAATGGAAACACTTACCCCTCTTGATTGTAGCCACGTCCTTTGATTAAAGTTTTCTTTTCTCGGCTTAAATAGTCTCTGGTGGGAGGATGTGTATGTGGATTGTTTGTGCAAGATTAAATAGCATTCACATTATTCCGCGAAATGTTGTGAGATATTCCAAGACAGCTTCAAGAAGGGAGCTGATTTATGGGAAACTGAAACTTTAAGCCAGGGGTGTCGAACTCAT
>NW_015272743.1:0-375 GCF_001447785.1 Gekko japonicus
TTGTTCTGTTGCTTTAGACCAACAGGGCTGCCCACCTGGATCTCCCTCTCAATGGGTATCTCAGCTTCTTTGCCACATGCTGCTAAGAACAGAGAGGGTTACAAGAAGTTAGCATAATCTCTGAAGGTATTCCTTAAACAGAAATAAAAGTGTGGGCAGCTTGTTGCAGATTTCAATAAGGTTTTAGTTGTGTGAAATGGGAGAGCTAATTGGAAACTCAGCACTGAAGAGAACAGCAAACAAAGCCTGCAAACATGCTTGATTTCTGTGACTGATTGGCTAGGGGGATGTGGGGGGAGGCACAACCTACAGTGTGTTGAGAGTCTTCCTAAGCAGTTCTACTTAGATGTAATCTCCATTTGATTCAATAGATCT
>NW_015272744.1:0-375 GCF_001447785.1 Gekko japonicus
AACATTGGCTTCTCTTGTGTTCTTATTTTTTGGCCATCAGAGAACCTGAGAGACTGCATTGGCATTGCCAGGCCCACAGATGTTCACCAGATGGGAGTCAGTCAGAAAACAGGAATGATTGCCCAACTGGCTCTGCTAAGACGTACAGAGGCTGCGCAGCAGTGATGCTGGGTGGATTGTAACCCAAATGTATTTGCCAAAAATTAGTTACATAAAGGATTTCTTAAGAGCTAACGTAGCGTTACTGGCAATGGGCGCCCTCAGCTCCTCGGTTTCATTTGGTGCTTTAATTGCTCCAATAAGCTCTTAAGATGCATTCTGAGAAAATAAATTTTGAATTAAAAACGAAATCATTGGCTGCCTCTGACATGAATG
>NW_015272745.1:0-375 GCF_001447785.1 Gekko japonicus
TTGGGTCTCCATTGGGGAGAAAGGCAGGAGACAAAATAAATACATAAAGTTAAAAGCAAGCCCACGAGACGCTTCTGAAGACATTGACGTGACCATGACAGAACCATCACCAGCTGGTACTCAGCACCTTTGGGGAGGCATCGTCTGAATGTGAAAATGACATTTGCGGTGGCAAGTGCAGAGGATGGTCTGTTCTGATTGCAAGAGAAGCACTGCACCCGAGGATCCCAACACCAGCATTAAATGACATCTTGCCCCCTTTCTTCTCCGAGCAGGCGTCCGTCTTTGTCCCTGGGCGGAATCGTGGCTGCTTTGCTGATGCTCAGGAAGAGCTCCTCAGATTTCAATAGAGCTACTTCGAGGCAATAGTGAAAA
>NW_015272746.1:0-375 GCF_001447785.1 Gekko japonicus
GGCCCCGCCTGGAGGTTGGCAGCCCTAACTTGGGTCCTCGTTGACAAAGGTTTCCTTGCTTGGCTGCCTAGAGAAAATCCCGGCTTCTCACAGGCTATTGGTCATCATAAAACAAGGCTAGATGCTTACACACTAAAAAAGGGAACGAGTCTCTCTGAGATGACCCCGTCTCCTCAGCGAAGCCATACAAACATAGTTTGGAGTCACACTGTATGTTCAAACTGATCTGTGGATCTGTTCATTTTCTCATAGTGAGGGTGCCTGCATCCATGCTTTCCCGCACGAGATTTCTTTAAAATGTGGCTGAAACATCTACAAATCTCCCTCAAGGTGTCCTCTGCTGTAAAGACAGACTACATTTCCTTTGGTTTAATG
>NW_015272747.1:0-375 GCF_001447785.1 Gekko japonicus
AAACGAGATGCTGTAGCTATTATCAGAGACTGATCCAAATGTGACTCTGTCAGTAATAAAACAATTGTGTTCATGGGATTAAATGGCATCACTCTGTAATCAAAAATGATATTCTTAATATTGCAGATTTATGTTTCCCATATTGTATAATTATACTTTTCACAATGTTTGTGTATTAATATAATCTTTCCTGTATGCTTATGACTTGTTGGTCTGTGAATGCTAATAAAAGACCGAAAATGATACCCAGTCAAATTAATACAAACAAAGCAAGGCTTCACTGGCTTCTATCAGATAAGAGCGCAGAGATTACACATTCAGTTCCTGAGTTTTCTGCATGGATTCTTAGACTGCAAGAGTCGCATTTTAAAAGTT
>NW_015272748.1:0-375 GCF_001447785.1 Gekko japonicus
CTCGTGGCTAACAGCAGCAAGTACCTAAGGAAACGGGGGAACTTCATTACCCAGGATGAAGGCACTAACAAACAGGAACTAGGCTTCGTTCTTTTTTCTTTCCTTTTGGAGGCTGCCAGTTAAGAACCAGGATTGCATGGGACGCAGGCCCTTCTTCCTTTGCTTCAATCTGACAGCAGGACCCCTGTTCCAAATTCCCCACGCGTCTTCTCCCAGGCTACAGCTCTCTCTTCTGCCAGGCCTCTTTCCTGTCCTTTTTCTCACCCAGCTCTCCCTCTGCAGAAGGCCACTATTGTTTACCTCAGAGGCAGAGGCTGTTGGGAAATGTAGTCCTCAATCCCGTTAAGACTTGCTAGTTTTTGCTACGCGTTACAG
>NW_015272749.1:0-375 GCF_001447785.1 Gekko japonicus
GAAATGAAATGAAATATTGCTGGCATGGAACACCTCTCGTAGTCCCATTAAAAACCCACAATGATCAGAAAGGAGTATAAATCCTCAACAGGGCAGGTCATCTCTGGCTTTCTCAGGGCTGTGTGACTAACCTCATGGCTTCTTTTGCGTTGGGTGCGACTTGGACACAATTTGCAGCCTCCAAAGTCTGCACAGACAGGATCTGGTCCCACTTCTCCGGTTTCCCAGCACTCATGCAAGGGCGCTACTGGCACACGATCCTTGAGGAGGTACAAGTGGAGTGCAGCTGGCCTGAAGAACCGAGCTAAAATGATTGCAGCCAATGACATTGTTGCTGGAGTAGGTGGAAGGACGGTTCCTCCGTCTCTCTCTCTC
>NW_015272750.1:0-375 GCF_001447785.1 Gekko japonicus
AGGAAAAAAGGAAAGTACAATCTGAATTGTTAAATACAATTCAAATTCTAGAAAGTGAACATAAAAGGACATGCAGTACTAGAATATATAAACGGCTGCAAAATGTACGAAAACAGCTGGAAATGTTAGAAACGTCTAATATCTTTAAAGCCAATTTTAGTTACTTTAAAAATAATACTACGAAATCATCGAAAAGATTAAAATTTTTATCATGGAGGCTAAAAAAGCAACAAGCGGAGAGACACATTTCAGGGCTTCGAAATGAACAAAAGGACATGCAATATTCTACTAAAGACATTCTTGCGATATTGGAAACATTTTATACTCAGTTATATTCGACTTCTAGGCCTAAAGTGGAAGACATACAAGTCTTTT
>NW_015272751.1:0-375 GCF_001447785.1 Gekko japonicus
AGCCCTGTTTAAACCCATTATTCACGCCCAGTTCTAGAAGATTCCTAGCATGCCCAGTGCTAGTGGATTCCTGCTCTACCCCAAGTCCGTTGACCTGTGGATTTCCACAGAGTTCAAGCTTATCCTGCATGCTATTTAATATCTACACGAAGACACTGGGAGAAGTCATCAGAGCAGAGTGGACTGCTTTGGAATAGGAACATTATAGCATTATGAACATGTTCCATGTTACCCGTGTGCTTCCTCCCGTGTAGCAGAATAGAACAAGAAACATGTTGTATGGATGAACCTAAGGTGAAGTTTTCATATTTTTGAGTTTATGGCATAGGTGGAAGAGAAACAAGAAATGTATTGTCTCCAGGGGTTGCAATATAT
>NW_015272752.1:0-375 GCF_001447785.1 Gekko japonicus
TTCCCTGCCATGGTATATATGGCTGGTATTAATGCTAAGATGGCTGGGGGAAACCTAATGGCCTATACACTGCTTTGGTCATGTGTGGTTAGAGGGCTGTACATGACTGTGTAAGTTGTGGGCATCTGGGGGCACCCCTGGCACCCCTGAACGTACCAGGGATAATGGACAAGAAGGGTAAGGAGCCAGTGTCCCAGTCCAGAAGCAAATGAGCTGAAGTTGTGGCAGTACTGCTGCTGAATGCCAACAGGGGCCTGCTGTTGCCGGTCCAAATGGCAGGAGAAGGCTGGCTGTGTGGACAAGGGTCAGGTGCACCAACACCACTGCTGAAACCCAGCCAGGACTGGATACCACCAGTGCTGGTGGTGAGGAAGG
>NW_015272753.1:0-375 GCF_001447785.1 Gekko japonicus
TAGTTCTCCCTTCCTCTGTTTCATCTTCACAACCATCCTGCAAGGTAGGCTAGGAAGGAGAGTGAGTGACTGGCTCAAGGTGCTTCATGGCAAAGTAGGAAAAGTTTACTCCTCGTTGAAGTAGGAGTGTGAATGATACAGAATCGAGGTATTTCTTGATCAATGTTCCTGCAGAGATCACTATTCCTGCTTGGAAAAGTAGCCGAATAAGCACCGCAGACCGCAGAGACCAATTTACATGTTACATTTTTTGGTGCAAGATTAAGGTATATACATTTAACCAGAGGTGATGGCAGGCTAGTACAGAGTGCCAGTCAAAAAGTGGCCCAAGTGATACCTCCTGTCTTATTTATTTAGTCACTTCATTTATATCCT
>NW_015272754.1:0-375 GCF_001447785.1 Gekko japonicus
GTGGTTAAGCGGTTGGATTGGTTTTAGGAGACTACTCCTAATTCTCACTGCTTTACCTTGGGCTGGGTACTCTCTGGTGTAAGTGCATACAGTCTCCACCCAAAAGCAGATTTGATTATCAAGCTACAAGTTTGCTAACTACTGTGCAGACAAAGTTGCTCATTTATTCTTGTTGACCCAGGGACTACTACTTTGACTAATATAGACAACATTCGGGGTTTGGGAAGTTTAGGCTTATGTATCCTGGCCTCTTTAAAATAGTGTTATCAACTGAAGGGCATATTAGATAGATACAAAACAAGCAATATTAGAAAAGGTCCTGTCCTGGCTGCTAGAACTCAGCTAGGAGATGCTACTTAACAGTGCTATCCTAAA
>NW_015272755.1:0-375 GCF_001447785.1 Gekko japonicus
TATTCTTTCCTACTGCTACTGAATTACTTTGATTACTTGCTTTCCCCAGAGTGCTCAGGAGCAAGTCATGCATCATTTAAAATCTACCTTGAGGACATGTTCTGTCTTTGCACCTCTGTAATCACAGCCATGCATCACGGTCATTGTTCATTATCACGTGGGCACTTGCTCCGAACTTCCTGGATTGAACAATCCCAAGGAAGCTGTGGGCCAATGTACAAACTGTTGCGATCCAGTTTGAACCACTTGCTGAACACCCTCCACTTACCGGATCAGGAAGACAAAACAGGCAAGGCTGGGATATTAGAAAGTCAAAAGACAGAACTTGGACAACAGCCAAGGGAAATACCACCTTTTTGTTACATGTTTTCCTTC
>NW_015272756.1:0-375 GCF_001447785.1 Gekko japonicus
GTCAGCTGTGACTTGATGGCGCTTTCCACTACCCCGCGAAGGAAAGGGAGAGTGTGAAGCTGTCGAATCAGACTATTGGTCCGTCTAGCTCAGCATTGTCTACTCTGAATGACAGTGGCTCTCCAGGGTGTCGGGCAGAAAAAGGTCTTTCCCAGCACCCGGTTAGCGGTGATCGTCTGTCTAGAGATCCCAGAAGCTGAAGCTTCTTTGTGCAAAGCACGGGCTCTACTGAGCTACATCCTCTTTTGTTCAACTTGGGACGTGACAAATGGAAGCCTTTTGCCTTCTCAGTCTCAGGGTCACACGTTACCCAGACAGTGCGTGCATCATTTAGACATTCTGTGGAAGTATTGAAGGGGTGGGCAGGGCATGACT
>NW_015272757.1:0-375 GCF_001447785.1 Gekko japonicus
CCCTCATATGCTATAAAAGTCAAATCCAAGGCCTGTCTTTCAAGCAACCTTTAATTTGGAAGGTTTAGCTAGGATTGCCAGATGTCTCTAATTTTAAGCTATTTCCCTAAACTTCAAGAGTTGTTCCTTATTCCCACTCTACATAAGCACTGAAGAATATAATGAATGGCCCTTATTTCAGAACTGTCTAACGTCAGAGAAGCCCACACAACATATACCACAGCTCTATAAAAGTCCTTGGTTTTTGCAAAACGTCCATAAAATGTCTTTACTAAAAAACGGGAAAGTGATGCATAAGATGTTGTAGAAAGGGCATGATCTACTTTTGAGCCTTCCTGCCCTGCCTTGAAACAACCCTGTTGTATGGCACAATTG
>NW_015272758.1:0-375 GCF_001447785.1 Gekko japonicus
TTAATTACCTCCCCTTCCCTGCAAAGGCACGCATGACCGGCCCGGTACGGGCAACCCTGCGCATGCCGTATTAATGCATATGTATGTGGACTTTTACATATCAGTTCTATGGGGCGCCGAACTTCAAAAGGAACCTGGATAATCACAGCAGAAGATATCAGAGATCAAACAGAATATCTTTTAAACAGATCTGAGAAGATTAATTTTCATCCAGTGTTACTGCAGGAGATTTTCCCCCCTCTCTCTCCCCTACCCCCTTCTCTTTTTTTGGCTCTTCCTTTAGTTTCTTTGATCTGCTTTGATGTCTTTTTCGGCTCATCTTTCAAATAAAAATCTGTTTAAAATCTTCTCTTTCCCCCCTAGCTTCCCCCCCCC
>NW_015272759.1:0-375 GCF_001447785.1 Gekko japonicus
GACCATGCAGTTGCTTTGCTGTTTGCTCAGTCGGAGAGGAGTTCATCTCGTGGCTCCCCTCCATGCAGGCCCAGGCTGGATCTCTGGCCTTGAGCAGTGAGTGTCAGCGGCAGTGGCGGTGACTTCTCTTCTTCACCCACGTTGGCTGGGAGGTTGCAGCAGTGGACCAGCTTGTGGCAGCAGCCTTCCTGGGTGGCGGTGGACTGAGGGCTTATGACGCCTAAGTGCAGATTGGAATCTGGCCATCTTGGGGGGCAGGCTCGCTCCTCCTCGGCTGCTCGCAGAGCTCCTTGACAGGATCTCCCTCTGCCATGGCTGCCTCGGAGAGGTAGAGAAGAACAGTATTAGTTTCATTTTCTTGCTTTCCTGAAGCAG
>NW_015272760.1:0-375 GCF_001447785.1 Gekko japonicus
AAAATGTTTTAAATAAATAATCATCAATTGCATTTTTGTGTGGTTTGTAGCATGCCATATTGACATCTGTTGCTTCCTGTAATGGTGGCACAGTAAGTGGGACCTAACATTATGATCTCAAAGTCCATAGGCTCATGTTGTAGATCTTCAAGTATCTTGGTCCCCCATTTAAGACCACCAGCCATTTAAAACCAGCACTGTGAATTGAGCCTTGGAATGAACTGAAATCCATTGAAGTTGGATTAAAATTATCCTGATGTGGTGGTCAAAGTTACCAACTCTGGACAACAACTGGGTGCACACATTTTAGTCTTCTGGACTTTCTATGAAATTTTCAAAAGCAACCTTAGGTAGGCTGCATTATAACAGTCCAGT
>NW_015272761.1:0-375 GCF_001447785.1 Gekko japonicus
GGGACTGCTATCAATAATTCTACAATCTAAATTGTACTACAAAGCTAATTAGCATTATTTAAGTTATCAACATGATTAAACAGGAGCTTGACAGATCAAGGTGTGAGAAGGATAAGCACAGTGGACGGAAACCACCATTTGTCAGCTTAGGGAACAAGCCTGGGGAACAGTCAGGTCCACGTGTGGTCCCTGTGCCTGGCTCAATGACAAGAACTGGCTTTTGATGGAAGACCTTACAGATAAGACACAGACTAGGGCTTCTTCTCTTTCCTGCAAACCAGGAGTTCAAAGCAGGATCGAACAGTTGTCTGGACTCCTGGTTGGCAGGTGATGCTCTAGCCTTGCTGCACTTTTTTGCTTAAGTGTGCTGAGGAC
>NW_015272762.1:0-375 GCF_001447785.1 Gekko japonicus
TTATTGTATTGTTTTACTGCACTGCTGGTTAATTGGCTGTAACAATACATTTGATTTGATTTGAATTCTTTTTTGCCTGCCTATGTTCATCTGCACCCATACATAATTAAGGGTATATTTTAATGCTGGGTATATGCATGCACCCAATAGAAAAATGTATAACCCTTCACAATATTTTATTTAAGTATTTATACCCTATTCCCCCTCTTGGCTTAAGGAGGCTTACAAATAATAATTACATTACAGATTAAAACCAGGTAACACCCCCGATACCCCCCTCCTCTTCTTCAAAGATGGCTGCTGTTCATACCCCCTCAAAAGGCCTGATAAAACACACAGGATTTGCAGAACCTCCAATAAGGGGGCTATCCATCT
>NW_015272763.1:0-375 GCF_001447785.1 Gekko japonicus
TGCCGAGTAAAATGAATGGTGTGGATGTAACCTGGCAGGAATTCCTTGATGAAGCTCCATCTCAATTGACCGAGTTTAAAATAGATAACAGCAAGCGTTGCATTCCTGTTCAGTGTGCAGCTGAAATGCAGAAGAACAGTTCGCTTTTTTGGGTAGTGCTTGCAATGCACAAAGTGCTTCACATAAAGGAACATGTTGGCTTTGTTACAACAACCCAGGAAGGTAGTTCAGTATTATCATCCCAAGATACGTATTGATTATGTATTGCATTTTCCTCTTGTTTATTTTGATTGGATCGGTATTTGTCATTTTTTTGTTTCTCCTGGTTTATGTTTGGTTAATAGATGGCTACATAGTGAGGGTTGCCAACTCTGG
>NW_015272764.1:0-375 GCF_001447785.1 Gekko japonicus
GAAATGCTGAAGAGTTACTATGAGAGTTACGCACCTCTCCACTTCCTGGAATTTTGTTCCAGAGAATGCAGCACGTGAATTTTAACAAAAAGGACTAGGGCCCAAAATGCGAAAACAGTGACAAATGGTACTCAGGTCAGAGGTGACCAAAAAGAAGCACAACTTGTGAAGTTCCAACTTACTCTTCAAAAACCTGGGATGCTTCCAGCTGCTCCATCATGGAACAAAACCGCTTCTCCTCTTCATCTGCCTGGTCAGAGTCATCAGACCAGCCGGACTCAAAGGTCTCCTCATGTCTAAGGCTTCTAGAGCTCTGGTACTGTTCAGTTCCTATGAACTTCCCTGTGGGGGCAAAGGAAACAAAGGGGAGGGGGG
>NW_015272765.1:0-375 GCF_001447785.1 Gekko japonicus
CCTCCCCACCCCCCACCCCTGTGTAGCCCTAATCCAAATGAAGGCTGAGATTTTCTTTCCAAAAATGCTGGGAATCACAGATCTCCTGGTGTCTCATCAAGTTGGGCTCTAACGCAATTGCCCACCCTGGCGATATTCTCTCTAATTGAGTAAATGAGGTGAAAAACAAACCTGCGCCAATCAATAGAGAAATAATTTTTTTGCAAATTGTGGACATAAATCATTGGAGATCTATGGGACGTTAACATTTGTGAAAGAGCAAGGGGGAGAGAGACCAAAAGCCAAATCAATTTTCTTTATTAAAATGCCTGTCGCTCCATCTATTACTACTTGAGCAGGAGGGTTGGCAAGGCAGGGAGGGAGGAGGGCCCAAAC
>NW_015272766.1:0-375 GCF_001447785.1 Gekko japonicus
TGGTTGTTTTCATATGCTGGCATAAATATGCGCATGGTTCACACTTGGAGTTGCACTTGGATTACCGACATCTCTTCACCCCTCTCATTACCATCTCTGTAAAGCATCTCTAAAAAAAAGGGTAAAGGTCTAAGAAGCCCTTTATCCTGCCTGTACTTCATTTTGAAAACTGATTAGTCTAGCATCCCACCTATGCCTTTCTTTGCTTAAAGATTTCACGTTCACTTCAAAAGAGTCATATTAGGTTCTGAACAGAGCCACGTTGGGGCTTCAGAGCCTTAAGGTTACTGGCCCCTGTGCTAGAACGTTATTCCTCTACTGGTTGCCTGCAGGGCTAGGGAAGAAATGTAGCGCAGTGGGGAAGCCAGTGCTTTG
>NW_015272767.1:0-375 GCF_001447785.1 Gekko japonicus
GGCACTGTAGTCCCTCTTTTCCTGGTTGAGAGGCGCCTGGGCTCTCTAGAAGATGGTGGCCATACCTTCCTCTGTTGGCAAGAGCTGCCCTCCCTCCCAAGAGGCCTCTGGTATTATTGGAGGAAGGTGCCACCATCCGCTGAGCCAAGAGCCAGGATCCAGGCCACCGGTGGGAAGGACCTGCCCATGGAGCTTTTGAGGACGGCACGGTGGAAATGGGCGAGGGGACGGAGGAGGAAAAATACTTCCGAAACAGTGGCCAGCGTTCCGCAAGGAAGCTTCCCACCTGCTTTCCGAAGGCACTCGTTTCATCATTCTGCTCATTGTTGGGGTGGGGGAGATGAAAAGCCCCCTTGTTCTGGGTCCACATAAACA
>NW_015272768.1:0-375 GCF_001447785.1 Gekko japonicus
TTATACCCTGCTGAGTTCCCTCCCCTTCCTTAGCCCTGCACTCCCTGGGTTCTGCCCCCAAATCTGCAGGGATTTCCCAGTGAGGAGTCAGCAACCCGGGGGAGGGGTAAGCAACCGAGATAAAGGGGACATTCTTGCATTGGAAGATACTTGACAATATTTGACCGCATCCAAATAATACACAGTCAGTGGAGAATATCTGACTGATCAGTTGACTGGCAGGCCAGCCCTAGTCTGTGTGGGTGTCACCAATACATAATGATAGCAGGGTTTTTTTTGTTTTTGTTTTTAAAGCAGCCTGCCATTCATCTGGGCTTGCCAGTCTCCAAGTGTAGCCTGGAGCTCTCCAAGGATCAGGGGTCATTTCGTAGGAAA
>NW_015272769.1:0-375 GCF_001447785.1 Gekko japonicus
AAAAAAGAGCTATTTTGTTTTTGAAACAAATCTAAATTGGCTTTATGTATTTGCTGCATGGAGGGTCTGACGCAGTGAAGGCAATCTGTGTTACCTTGGCAAACATCACACACTAAAAGTCCCCCCCCCTCAAAAAGGGGTCAGGCGCAGGGGGTTCCCACAATATGACTGGACATATGACTTGCTCTATCAGCTGATCAAAGGTGCATATTCCTTACTTTGGGTTATAGGTGATTTCTTCTGACAGAAATTGCCAGCCAGATTGATTGATGAAATATTGCCGCCAAGGTGTGGCCAGTTCATAGCAATCTTCTAGGGTTTAACATTTCAAAATGGGCTTGTAGTTTACAAAAGAGTTCCTGGGTTTCTGGCTCA
>NW_015272770.1:0-375 GCF_001447785.1 Gekko japonicus
TACCACTGCTTTGTCTGGAAGTACAAGAGGCCCGAGAAAAATATCAGGTGAGGCTGTGAATGATCTGAACTGGTGTTTGGAGGCAGTAATTGGTTTGAATATGTAGCTTTTGTCCCCTCCTCCCTCTAACTGGTGTGCCAGCTGCCAATGTTCCTTAATAGATGAGATGTGGCCACAATTTACATTTTCTGATCACATCTACATTGAAGTTTTGCAAACTGCTCTATGTGAGGATGCCTTGAAGACTATAAAGAAACTTTAAATAGTTCAGACTATAGCTGTGTGCAAACACATATAAGCTTGTGGGGAAATCTCTCTTAAATACAAAAAGAACTACATTGGTTACCAATTAATTACCTTTAAGGCTCTGAACAA
>NW_015272771.1:0-375 GCF_001447785.1 Gekko japonicus
TTATGTTCTCTTTTGTTCTCGCCAAGCGACTTTCTAATGTTCCGATTTTCCGCCCCCTTTCCGTTCCTTTCCCTCCCTGCCTGCTTATCCGCAGCCACTGCAAACCACTCCTGCCGTGTGATTCCCAACGGAAGAACCGTCCCAGTCCCTACGCCAGCGGGGAGTGACCCTCTGAACGTGAAATTAATATGCAGAGTAGAATCTGGCTAATAATGAATACGTCAGCAATCCCCCCCTCCGAGGGCTTATGGCCGCCCAGGGGGCAGACACTTCTCCTACTTTAGACGTGATTATTAAAGGCTGCCTTGGTGGTTTAATTAGAGAGAAATTAGGAGAGGGGAAAGACTAATGACTGAGCAAAGAAAACAAGTGGAA
>NW_015272772.1:0-375 GCF_001447785.1 Gekko japonicus
GAGCTCTAGAGGGTGGCGGGATAGGGTTTTATTCCTGAATTTTAAAACTTTCCGCCTGCAAATAGAAACCGGAAGGATAAACTAAACATTTAAAGCAAGCACATAACAAAGGTTCAGTTGTATCAAAAGGAAAAAGCAGCCAAGGCAGCAGTCTGAGATTGTGAGTGAAAGAACTAAGAGAAGTGGAGGGAGGGGTGTTTCACCCCAGCTTTCCCCACCAAAATGGACTCTCCCGCTTCTTTTCCCCTATTGCAGGGTTTTATACTCTTATATTTTTAATTTTGATCTGCTGGGTTTTATTTATATAACCTGGTACTGTTGACTGTTAATTGGAAAATTATTTTAACGAGCAAGGCTGTTAACGATAGGATGTTT
>NW_015272773.1:0-375 GCF_001447785.1 Gekko japonicus
GGTAGTAGGACAGCTCCAGCAAGAGGGATCTGCCACCCAGCCCCCATTAATCCGTTCTGAGGTAGCCCCTTCCAATACCAAATGCCATCTCAGGGCTACAGGAAAACTAATGCACCTTATGGAAAGGAGAGGGAGAGAGCAAGAGAGAATGCTTGTCCTCAAACAGACTGACTAAACAGACAACAGAATGAAATTATCAGGCATGAGCATATATTTAAGCAGCTGATTCGCTTGTGAGAAGCATAAAAGGCAGCTACGACAAAGCAAAGTTTATATATACACACATACATACACACCCTCCCAATAATACAGGTATTTTTTACATACATCACTGTATACTGCCTTAGGTGGGAATCAGTAAGGTAAAGGTAAAGG
>NW_015272774.1:0-375 GCF_001447785.1 Gekko japonicus
GACACTGCCAGCGAACTGTCAATAGATAGAACTGCCTCTCACATCTCTTGTAATAACTTCCAAACAGTGTTTGCTCCATCCTACTTGAGTATACCCCACAATCTATATCACATCTCTGTTTGTTCTACCATTACATACTCTACGAGATTTTACATACAGTGAAGTAGCCGTCCTGGGTGTAAAAAGGTCTATAAAAAGAGAGTCATAAAAACTTGTGATATATGAGAGCAGAGAAGGGAAATGGCAGAGGAGTTTTATGTTTTGAGAACTGATGGAGGCGCCGAGTATAAATGATTTGTTGGAGGGGCTAATTAAAGAAAGGACATTTGGAACACAGAGTGGAGCACAGGTATGTGTGACGTCTTGTACAATGAA
>NW_015272775.1:0-375 GCF_001447785.1 Gekko japonicus
AACTGTCACTTATTGTGAGTTCCAGCTCTTATTCCTTTATTTATTATATTAAATTTATATCCTGACCCCCACACACACACACACACACATAGCGGGCTCAGGGTGGACTCCATGCAAACTGATCTGCACACTCTGCAGATTTACAATCAAAATTAAGAACATAAACATCCATTAAAATTGAACAATAAATTAAAATTAGACAGTATAATATACCTTGACAGATGACGTTAATACTTAGCAATACAGGATCTGCTGTTACCGTGGGGGAGGCTGTATCGGCTCTGAAGAAAGGAAAGTGCTCAGGATGGTATTCTGAGGGTAAACAGGTCCACCACCAGAGGCCCACCTCTTGGCCTGAATGGCCACGCACAGCTC
>NW_015272776.1:0-375 GCF_001447785.1 Gekko japonicus
TTAGCGGGGGGGGGGGGCTGTGCCAAAGCTGAGAGGAATAGCAAAGGACAAAGACTTCCTGAGCACAGGAGGGCCCCAAACAAAACTTTGATAAAGTGGTCCCCGTTGGTTATGCATATGCGCGGTGCGCCGACACAGAAAGGTTTGTTATGTGAATGATTTATAGTATATCAGTCATCTTCAACGAAACTGGGATATGCTACCATCCTAATATTAACATCAAGACGTGAAGGTTAAAAAAAAAAAAGTACTTGCAATTACCTGCAAGGTAGAGATATCTTTGGGAACCCTCTGGGGTCTGGAAGCCATGCTGCCTTTTAGTGTATCTGCAGCTTGCAGGCTTGTCACACTTTTTTACAGGAAGAGTTGTGCAAC
>NW_015272777.1:0-375 GCF_001447785.1 Gekko japonicus
GCAACTCCAAGATTTGGGGAGAAATTTAACAACTGGAGGAGCCTCCCTCCCTGGCTCCTCTTGGGATCAGCAATGATATTGGCCTAGGTTATTAGGAGCCTGACTCCAAGTTTTAAGAACGCACAGAACTCTGTGGCACTCTTCATGATATCTTCACACTTTTCTCCTCTTCATTACTTCCCTCTAAATTTCCAAACCAACCATTTTAAAGTCAATTTGCATGAGGCTAATACCCCATAGAATTAATGTGTGTCACTCGTTCAATGCCATCTTTTATATCAAGTGCTCTTGGGTTCCAGCCAGCTGCCCAGTTGGTGTGGATGTTATTCTGCTCTTTTGCGTTCCACTCTTTATAAAATGAAGAGGGTTTTTTTT
>NW_015272778.1:0-375 GCF_001447785.1 Gekko japonicus
TTTTGCCTAAATGAAAAAGGGCCCCCACACTTTATCTTTTCCTTATAGGAAAAGGGCTCCAACCCTGGGATTATTTTGTCATCTTCTTAAGTGGAAAACTATAGGGCTAATTGCATATGTACATGACACGGGAGATGTGGTTGGCTCTCCATTTACTCCAGAGGGACAAACAGCAGTTCCCCAGAGCCACTGAAGATTGGAAAAATTGCACCGGGGGTGGGGGGAGGATTAATCCACTCCCAACACCACTGTTCACATTGGAATCAGGCTCTTGCTGGTTTTTAAAAGAATATTGGGATCTCCGATCTTCCAGCGCCTTCTGTTATTTCACAGTCACAGAATCAAGACAGAACAAAATTTGAGTCCAGTAGCACC
>NW_015272779.1:0-375 GCF_001447785.1 Gekko japonicus
TAGTCCAGCATCCTGTCTCACCCATTAACTCTGAGGGCAACAGCAGGGCATAGAGGCTGAGGCCTTCCCCCAATGTTGGCTCCTGGTATTCAGAAGTTTAATACCTCAGAACTTGGAGGTTCCTTTAAGTGGCTAGTAGTCACTGATGGACCTCTCCTCCATGAATGTATCTTTTAAGCCAGTCTATGCTTGTGAATATCACTACGTCCCCTGACAAGTGAATTTCCACAACTGCCTTCCTGCGCCCTGGAAAGGCCTACACGTCACACCTCAAGGAGAGCGTCTTAGTGTTTCCTTTGGCCAACATTGTCTTCAAAGAGGTCATCGCTTTTATTTTCCCCGGGAGGAATGAATGTTGTTGTTGTTCAGTCGCAC
>NW_015272780.1:0-375 GCF_001447785.1 Gekko japonicus
CCTGCCCTAGAGGAAATGGGCAGCTTCAGAAGGCAAACTCTGTGATATCGGCTCCCTCTCCCCAAACACCGTCCTCCCTGGCCTCCGTCCTCCAAAACTCCTGACCCTGCTTAGTTTCCGAAATGTGAGGAGATCAAGGTAGCCCAGGCTAGCCAGGTCAGGCTGGTACCCCACTGGCCCTAGCTTGAAAACAAGACCGACTGCTTTCCCAATTGACGGAAGGAGTGCGTTGCCGTTTCAAAGCACTCCGTGTTCTGGGAACCCAGCTCGCGAAGGATGCCAGCGCTCAGAACCATCTTCCAGCTCACTGCAAAGATTTCATCAGGATGGCTGGCTGGCTGCCCTCCAGGAGCTGACAGAAAAGTTGGGGGTGGA
>NW_015272781.1:0-375 GCF_001447785.1 Gekko japonicus
ACACAGATCATTGCCATATATTGTGAAATTACATAAATGAATTTGTGCACATGTGAAAGAGTTATAAATACTTCCCCATTCACTGACTCTCATAGAGAAATGAAAAGCCTAGTCACAAGACATCTTGGGTTTCTCCCTCTTTGCCAGAAAAGCCTCAGAAAGATGTTACTTTGACACCCACAGATTTCTGCATTTGCTGTAAGAGGATGGATTTTAAAAGAGCTTCGCTTATCCAATCTGGAACTCCCATCTGGTCCGGCACTTGGTCTCAAGCATCGGCCAGTCAGATGCTTGAGGAAACTCACAGAGCCGGGCAAGATGCAGAAGGCGGAGTCCCATTTAACTCCATGGTCCCAACCAGTGTTCCCTCTAAGC
>NW_015272782.1:0-375 GCF_001447785.1 Gekko japonicus
GCCGCCAAACAGAGCAAGGAGAAAGGATTCAGCTGCAGTAAGGCAGCCATTATTAACACTTCCACAATCGGAAGCTCCATCGGAACCCCACCCAGCATGAACGTCTTTCCAGTCATCTCTTACCGCTGTGCAAAGGTAACTCACCAGGCAGTAGACCTGTTCCTACCTCCTGGCTTTCTAGCAGATAAATGGAAAGGTACCAGGGCAGCCAAAAACCACATTTTAAAGAAACTTCATTTATAAAAGTTTCAGACGGGCTTCAGTTTCCAGGCAGGCTGCACTTTGTTTGGTAGAGTGCACAGAAAGCCAGAGCGGCGTAGCGGTTAGTGTGTCAGACTAGGATCTGGGAGGTAAAAGTAAAAGTTTCCCCTTGCT
>NW_015272783.1:0-375 GCF_001447785.1 Gekko japonicus
CTCTGCTCAGTTTTGTAAAAGCCATTTGTTCTGACCTTTGTACATATAAGGCAATAAGGTGGTTAACAGCACCCTTCCTGCCTTGTGCCTGGCAAATTCCTCTTGGTACGCCATCTTGCTTTTAAGACTTCCCTTAAAGAGCCTGGGGCTTGCTTTGCCTTTCCAGAGCAGGCCTCTCAGAGCTGTTTCTCTCCCCTTTCGCTTCCAGCTGTGCCTCGGGGCTTTCCTTGTGCGGTGTATCTCCCAGCCTCAGGGAAGTGGGTTCCCTCATCAGCCTGCCCCTGCCGCACAGTGTAGTATGTCTAACAAAATGGATTTCACAATCTGAGAACAGTGATAGAAAGACAGCATAATACATGCAATAAACAAAGCAGT
>NW_015272784.1:0-375 GCF_001447785.1 Gekko japonicus
ACTAGCTTTGCATTGGCTTTACTTCTCATTACATTTGTATCCTACTGTTTCTCCGAGGAGCTCAAAGTAGTATCCATTGGGTTAGGTACAAAACAGAATGTAAGCAGAGTGGTGTATACTCACGAGCTTGAAAAAAAATTCTATAGCCAAGCATCCCAGAGGCGTCACCAAGAAAAAACTAACATAGGGATAAGGATGCTTCTGAAATTACCTTCCAAGGGATTTTGGAGGGGGGTGGGTCTGATTTACCTGGGCATGGGCATGGAATGACTCAGAGGTTGCCAGCTCGGGTGGCATATGACCCCTAGAAGTGATGTCAATGCTTTCGCTCAGTGGGAGAACCTCAGCTTGGCATGCAGAATGTCCCAGGTCCAA
>NW_015272785.1:0-375 GCF_001447785.1 Gekko japonicus
TTCCAGGTGCAGACACACACACATACAAAATGCCCCCCCCCCAAAAAAAAAGCTTAGCTAGAGAGGAGAGCTGAATTTAGAATTCTAAAGTAAGACTCCCCCAGTCCCTGAATCAGAGAAGTCGAATTTGAGCACAGTCCGCAAAAATCACGAACTCTGCGTAGGTTGTCCTGCGTTGCCCAATGCCAGATTTCAACCAATAGGCCAGATCCAGACTAAACTGGCAATGTTCCCCTTCCCAGCGCAAACCCCTTATGGTCCCCTATACCTCAGGTGCAGCACTGCATGGGGTTCAATGGGAGCCATGAGAGTTTCATTTTGCCACTGGCAAATGTAGTCTGGATTCAACCCACTGAGTCACCCTACCCTGCTCCC
>NW_015272786.1:0-375 GCF_001447785.1 Gekko japonicus
TGAAATTGCTCTTTTGCTTTTCTAGTATTTCTGCCTTAGAAAGCAAAGGGTTTGATCTCAAACACTGAAATATAGCACTGTTTGTCAAAGAGAATGTAGATCCCTCCATGTATGAGCCTGAGCCATTGCCTCCCCTTATGAAGGCCTTGTTTTGAGGAACATGCAACTGAACTGAAATGCTACTGTTAGGTCAATATATGGACACACACCACCAAATAACAGTAGTTTCATATTTCCACTTCCTCTTCCTCTGTCTCCCAATAACAGCTGATGAAACAAGATATGTGATGTGACATCATTGTGTCAAGACTTTCCAAGTCACTCCTTTCAGTTGCTGCCACTTGTAAAAGCATGGAAAAGAGCAACGCAGGCCCC
>NW_015272787.1:0-375 GCF_001447785.1 Gekko japonicus
GGGCCCCAAACCGAGATGTTTTGTGGGTCAAGAAGAGGGGGCTGGCAACTCCTGGAGGCTTTGGGGGTAGAGCCTGGTGTGCAGCAAATGTCACTTCCAGTTACACACCTGGAAGTGATGACACAATATTGCGGCAATGCTCTAGGAATCCCCAAAATCTCTATTGTAAAAACCACAGAGTTTTGGGGAATTCCTAGACCATCACCATGATGCCATGATGTCACTTCTAGGTGTATAACAGGTAGTGACGTCACATGATGCCATGTCCCACACTCATTTTGCTCCTACTGGTCCACTGAGCGGCTGCAGGAACCCAGAGCTCAGGGGTATGCAGTCTCCCGCCATAGTAGGACTCAAGCAATATGGGAAGATGTA
>NW_015272788.1:0-375 GCF_001447785.1 Gekko japonicus
ATATTTTCCCCTTTCTTTCTTTGACCGTTTTGCCCCAAAGGAAGGGCCGATAATAAATCTTATTTTCCTAGTAGATCCCAGCACAAAATTTTCAAGGATAGTATTGTTTTCTCATTTAAAGAGAATTATTTACATTCTAACCCTGTTATGATTTAATTTAGAATAATACTCATGATGCAGCAAACACAACAAAGATTCCTTTACGGCTAACAAGTTTCATGGCCCAGCACTGTCTTCATCAGAGCCGACAGTCAAATACATTCACACACATTTTTAGTATAGTTTTCCATTTCACAGTCATTTTTGATCAATGCCAACCAGTCTTTCCTCTAATTTCAGGAGGCACCTGGATTTTGTTGTTGTTGTTCAGTCGCA
>NW_015272789.1:0-375 GCF_001447785.1 Gekko japonicus
ATTGCCTGAGCAGATCAAGAGTTGGCAGAATCATGCAAACTGGAACCCCGTACGATAGTTCATTTGCACAGAGCTGCTGATTAATAGTAGATAATGATGGTGGGGCTTCTGCTGCTCTTCTTGCAAATGGAGTCTTGGGCAAGCATTGAGAAACAAAGAGAACTACACGGGAGTGAGAATTAGTTGTATGCTGCTGGAGTAACATCGCACTGGACCTTCAAGGTACTCTGATGGTCTTTCTGATTTTGATCAGGATGCAGTCAGAATCCTGCCTCCCTTTTTGACATGTAAAAAGTATTTTGATAGCTCAGTTAAGCTCCTGAGCTTGTACAAACAGTTGGAGTAGAGTTACCAACTCTAGGTTGGGAAATTCCT
>NW_015272790.1:0-375 GCF_001447785.1 Gekko japonicus
GTGTGACCGGGACCATTGTTAGTCTTTAAAGATACCACCAGACTTTTGTCTTATTTTGGTTACCCCCTGCAGGAGAATGAGGTGGTAGAATGGGCTATACCACTTTGAAAAGCATGAGGGAGAATCACATTTTGGAATGATACCCTATATATGAAGATCTCTCTGCAAAAAGAAAGCAGGGATACAGTCTCTTTCCCAGCTGTGCTAGTTTTCTGTTGGCAGGGAGGAACATTCAAAGATGGAACCTACCATCTATGCTTTGCAGTGGTGCAGTCCATTTTACCCCTTCCATATTCTAGTACCATCTCATTCCCATCCCACTCTCCTCTATCAGGCCTTTAGTTAAGGGGTATCATAGAATCACAGAGTTGGAAG
>NW_015272791.1:0-375 GCF_001447785.1 Gekko japonicus
AACTTCTATAAGGAATTTTATAAAGTATTTATGGCCCAACTCGCATCCCCCGTAACTGAAACTTGCAATTGCATATTGTAAGATGGTTTCCTGCCTAAATCCTGGACTGAATCTAAGATTATAGTTACTCCAAAATAAGGAAAGGCCCTCTCCAATTTAGGCTCATATAGACCAATATCTTTATTAAATACCGATGCAAAAATCTTCGCAGCAATTTTAGTTAATAGGCTTAATACATTTATTACTAAATATGTACATTCTGATCAGATGGGCTTTTTGCCCAATTGCCATATTGCTTGATAGCACACACAAAACTTTAAATATAATTAGTTTTAGCAAAACACACCAACTAAAAGTAATAATAAGAACATAAGA
>NW_015272792.1:0-375 GCF_001447785.1 Gekko japonicus
CCCAACATCACTTCCAGTCTCCTGGAAGGGCATCGACAGACCTCCACTGACCAGATAAGTCAACCTGACAACCCTAAAGACCAGAGACCACAATCATGGAAATTTACCACCCAGCTTCCCTTCAGTCCAGTAGAGGAGGCTCTTCTCACTTTTATGGAGCACCTTAAAATCTTTTGTCCTGGTGATTGCCTGGGTTTTCCTAATGGTCAGGCCAGCCCTGGTCCTAGTCCAGCATGCATCAGTCAGTAGCATGTTGGGTTCTTCAGGTCGGTTCTCAGTGTGCCCTGCAGCTCCATTCTTGCCCCTTCGATCATGATATGTGCTGGAGCACAACTCAGTTCTTCCTTTCAGAAGCTGCTTTATTCCCTCAGGAAA
>NW_015272793.1:0-375 GCF_001447785.1 Gekko japonicus
GATTTCTTACAAGAAGGTATGGACAAGGGTCTGAGAACTAGTACCCTGAGACGTCAAGTCGCGGCTCTCGTCACAGTATTGCCTCTTTTTGACAACCTGGTGATTTCTCAACATCCTCATGTGACACGATTTCTTAGGGGTACCTTGCTAAAAAATCCTATAATACACCACAGGTTTCCTACGTGGAATTTAAATACGGTGCTTAATGCCTTGACTAAAAGTCCATTTGAGCCACTGAAGGAAATATCCTTAAAATATTTAAGGATGAAGGTTCTATTCTTAATAGCCATAACATCAGCTAGGAGAGTTTCTGAATTAGGAGCTCTGTCTATTCGATCTGATCTTTGCGTGTTTCACAAGGACAAGGTAGTTTTA
>NW_015272794.1:0-375 GCF_001447785.1 Gekko japonicus
TGGCTTCTCTTATGTTCTTAACTTATTTCCCAAGTATCCATCAAACAGTGTGGGAAGCACCAGCTTTGCCTCCCTTTGCCTGCATGCTCCATTTCTGTAGGAGGAAAATGACCCTATACCAACACTTTATACATGAAGGGACAGACTTGTGGGTCTCTCACTGGGGTTGCTTTTAGGTCATGGAGACAAACCCTGACTCATAGAATTCATCCTTCTTCCAACTCATCTTATGTCTTTGTCTTCTTTTCCCTATCTTTCTTTTTTGGAGGGTAGAGAGAGGCCTTGACTTCCCCTATGCAAAACAATCAGGCTGCTTTTCACGAGGGACAGAGAGAATGAATGTCATACAAGAACTGGCCTGCCCTAACCATCACC
>NW_015272795.1:0-375 GCF_001447785.1 Gekko japonicus
TTTTATTTATAAGGGAGATTTGCTTTGGCACGGCTGGGGAAGGGTGATGTCACCATTACGTGAGGAGATTCAGTCTAAAGTACCATTTTAAAAACGAAAACATTGAACAAAACACTATGAATCCTTCTGAACAATGCGGCAAGGCTGGTTCATGGGCCAATAATAGGCACAGGGACTGAGGTAGGGAAGCTCTTGCTTTGTGAAGCCTCTGGCTCCCCACCCCAGGCAGCTTTGCTCTTCAATGCCACCTGCTCTGTGTTGTGGGCAAAGTCTCACATTCTATATTGAAAGTGGCATATCTGCATGCAAACTCTAAAATGGCTCGGAAGTGTGCTTCCCAGGTTTGCACACCGAGTGAGATAGGCAGGAAAGAGG
>NW_015272796.1:0-375 GCF_001447785.1 Gekko japonicus
GAGTTTTTCCTTCACTTCTGCCCCAGCCATCTGCCCAACTGCTTCATCAATTCAGGCTCCTCAATAAACCAAGGGGCATTCCAGACTCTGCAGCAGGAAATAAGGTTTTCTAGAGCAATCATGTCAACAGTTCAGGTTCTCTCCGCATTCCATAGCTCAACCATGGCTTTGATGCAGACTGGAAAGTTCCCAAGAGATGACAGGAAATGATCTGGACATGGACTTTGGGTGGACCATCTTCACTTGCTCCCCAACACTTTCAGAGGTTCTGAGTGTTCTTGAGTCTAAGTGTCAAAGGTAATGAATGGAAGAAGTAAAGGATTTCTACTGTATCTTCAGTAACTGAATTGACTCTATCCCACATCTCCACAAGAC
>NW_015272797.1:0-375 GCF_001447785.1 Gekko japonicus
AAAAAAATATGGAGGGGAAAGAAGATGAAGACTTTTAAGCAAGTGTGTCATTTGGGCTGAGTCTGGCTAGGTGTAATGAGCCCACAATACATTGATAAGGATGTCTATACAAAAAGATTTAACCATTACATCCCACACAGAAGATACATATAAAACAGCGGCTTTTGACACAATTTGTAATATGGAAAGTAGTGCCATCTTCTGGTTAAAATTAAAACAAAAAAACTGCTGGCTTAGAGGAAGCTGGGTGATGCATTGGTTCACCTCAGAGCTTGAGCAACCCAGTTGCCAGTCTTGTGAAGCCAGCTCATTATGCTCTCCTTCTGGCCTGCTGTTTCTGTACCAATGGTGAACCTAGCCTATTTGGCACCTGGG
>NW_015272798.1:0-375 GCF_001447785.1 Gekko japonicus
ACTTGGAGCTCAGTGGGGCTGAAAAGACTGAATACTGCTGACCAAGCAGACCTGCTGCACTCACTACCTGGTGAACTTCCAGTATCACCCCCACAAGAGAAACTCTGGCCCTTCTCTATCGGAGTTGGCAATTGCTTAACGGATCACAAGTGCGTTTCATGAAATTGTCCTTACAGTGCAAATATCTCCCATGGATTCTTGATAATGAGTTGATCCATGTGTGGATCTTCATGCCCCCCCCTGAAAAATTATGAACATGAACACACATGAAGCTGCCCTGTAGCGGATCAGGCCCTCAGTCCATCATCACGGTCAGTCTTGTCTACTTAGACAGCAGTGGCTCTCTGGGGTCCCAGGCAGATGTTCTTTCCCATC
>NW_015272799.1:0-375 GCF_001447785.1 Gekko japonicus
GATGTTGGAGGGAATCAATCCCTCTATATCTCAGTGTCCAACTCCACCTACTTTAGATTCTATTTGCCACTATTTTTGCTCACCGTCCCGTTTCCTCAGTCCAATCCAGGTCCTTCCAGTTAGAATGTCACGGTCCCGTCTTCCCCTCTCAATCTTTGCTATAGTTCGAAAAAGACAAACGCCGCCGTCAAACAGCCGCTCCTATCTCTTCTCTTTTTCTCGGCGATTGATTGCTTTGGTCTAAGGGAGTTGACGCGACTCCTCTGCTCTCCTACAAACGCTGTCTCTTCGCTTCTACGCCTCTCCGATGTTTACAAAGTTCCAAAAACTGCTTACTAATCCGGGGTAGGTATCTGCCGATGCTCTTCCTCGGAT
>NW_015272800.1:0-375 GCF_001447785.1 Gekko japonicus
TTTGCTCTTCTACAGCAGACTAACATGGTTACCTTCTGAAACTATCTATACTAACTCCAATACTGTCTTCTTTCAGATACGACTTTATTCATTAGAGGAAGCCTTTGGCCATTAGAAAAAGTCTTACTCTGTTGAAGGAAGACTTAGTGGAAGGGAGTTGTTGGATCCAACCTGGGATCATTGACATATCACACATATCTATGTCTTGATCATCACATTCAAGGGCTATTTCTTAAAAACAACAGAAGATGGGGTAATTAGGTTTGTCAGGCAGGGCTTGGCAACCAGCAGGAGACTTACTGGCAGTGGGATGGTACACACACTGGCCATATCCTGGCTATAGCCTCAGCTGTACCACTTTAGATTAATGAAGTT
>NW_015272801.1:0-375 GCF_001447785.1 Gekko japonicus
CCAGATGAAGAGTTCTGGAGAACCTGAACCCCTTGCACACGTCGTTTATTTAGATATTTATATCCAGCTTGTCTTCCTGATGAGGTTTACAACATCGTTCTTCCTGCCTCCATTTTATCCTCACATCAATCATCCAGTGAGGTAGGTAAGGCTGAGAGAAACAGCTGGTCCCGAGATCTACCCCTGAGCTTCCATAGCAGAGCAGAGACTCGGACCCGGTCATCTCAGATCCTAGTCTGACACTTTGACCACTTCATCACAGGGGTTCTCTTTGTCTTGTCTTGGTCGGCTGTGCACCAATAAAAGGTATGGCACAGCGTATGGTTTTTCCTTCGGGCTGCCCTCCATATAGCAGAGGATGACTGTGCCGGCTGC
>NW_015272802.1:0-375 GCF_001447785.1 Gekko japonicus
TCCTGCAGGCTGACTGCATTCCTCAAAGGATCTGCATCCACCTACTTATTCTGACCAACGTATTATGCTCACATGGGCTTTTAAAAATGTTTGTTTGGGTTAATTTTGCCCTGCCAAAGTGGGGTACTGCACCAAATGCTAGTCACATCTAAAGCTGCACTCAGACTTACACAATACTGGCCACTTCTTGGCCTACTTGAAATACAGAACTGGCATCCCCTTCCCAGATAGTGGGATCTCTTAAAAAGCATCCAACAATAAGTAGGGCCAAAATGTGGGATTCTACTTCATTTATACCACCTTTTCTACATAGTGGGAATCCCTGAGTGGCTTACAACCATCTCCCTTTTATCCTCACAGCAACTCTGTGAAGTA
>NW_015272803.1:0-375 GCF_001447785.1 Gekko japonicus
GGAGAAAATAAATAACTAAAAATCTTTACCTAGAACTACGAGGAGAATCTTCTGAAATGCATCCGAGAGCGCTTTCTGTGCCGCAAGCTTCTGAGCACCACGCAGGGCTGTGAGAAACCCTGAAAAAGAGAAAAGTCCAGCAAAAAAGCCCAGAGTACTGCAAGAGAGATCTGTGGACCAGGGTCTGCTCGGTGCTGAAAACTTTTAGATGGATTGACTGATCCCTAAAGGTCAATGGCTTGAAGAACACTGATTCTAAGGACCTTTTTTAAAAACAAAAATGCTATGCCAAATCTGGCCCACTGTGATTTCTGGGTCTGCCCTGCAGTCACTTTTGCTGCAGGGTTCTGATTCAGGGGGGCTTGTACCCCTGAA
>NW_015272804.1:0-375 GCF_001447785.1 Gekko japonicus
ACAAAATGTTTTTATTTAAGGATGGATTTGAATATGTTCTTTGATTTCAGTGGTTTTATTACAACTAGAGTAGTTCAGCTTACTCTTAAATTTGAATCACTTAGTTTGCTGTAAACCACACAGACTTTATATAACTATGTAAACAAATCAATGACCATGCCTTTTAAGATACTTAACCGTTTTTCTTCCTGCCAAAAGCCATCACAACCAAAGCAATGCCTGAGTTTCACAGAGAAGTGGTCCTGCAGTCCTCTTGCCTTTCCGTTTCTTTCTGCCCTAGCAGCCAATGAGAAATGTACTCTACAGACTTCCATAATTAGGGTTCTTCCTTTCTCGGGATGCTCAAAACTAGGATCTGTGGCAGCCCAGTACACT
>NW_015272805.1:0-375 GCF_001447785.1 Gekko japonicus
CAGTCTTATAGATCTTTGCCAACCTTAAAAGAGTTAAATGCCGGCTGTAAATAATTTTCAACAGTAGGTGGCAAAAAATGTAGGTAGCAACTTAGATGATTTAACATGGAAATGGATCTTCACTTATGGTACTCCCTTTACAGTTTCCCTCTCTTTTAAGAGAAAACCTGCTGGCAACCATACTGAAGTCAACGGACTTTGGGTGTAACCCTGTTTAGGATGGTACTGTTAATGAGTGGGCAGCACGGGTGGAATTAAGCTAGAGATTCCATCTGTGGTTTGGTCTCATGGCTACTGTGAGACAGCAAATGTGGAAGCAGACTTACGCCTTAAAGACGCATTATGCTCAGGGCCTTATCAAACCAGATGTGTTGA
>NW_015272806.1:0-375 GCF_001447785.1 Gekko japonicus
GGGGGGGGGGGGAATGCAATTATACAAGGACAATATGTACCTCTCCATGGTGTGGGAAAATATATGGTTTGTGTCATTGCTCTCAAAATACATTAATTTTATGGAAGCTAGTTGCTGCATCTTTCAGAACATCTCATAGGCTCTAAATTAAAAATAATTTGCTTAGCTAAATGTTGTGTTAACCATTTTATCCCCACTGCAACAAAGCCGGATATCAACCCAGGCAAATGTTGTTGTAAGCATACCAGTATAACAGTTTTCAACTGCTCCTCCCACCCAATTTTATTTATTTATGTACTTTGAACATTATACACAGCAGCACAGGGACCTAAAGTGGTTTGTAGCATTATCCATTTTATTTTCACAACAGCCCTG
>NW_015272807.1:0-375 GCF_001447785.1 Gekko japonicus
TCCCCCCCTCCCCTCAGCCACCCGGAGCCTTGCTGCTGGACGGGGAAAGGAGCAGGACACAAACTGGGCAGATCAAGAAATCAACCTCCTCCCTTTAGGCTAAAATCCCTGCCCACCCCGCTGATTCCCCAGCATGTGCCTGATGTTGTGCAGTACCCCGGGGCCCACTGGGGACTCGGTACAGAATCTCCTTGCGCAGACGAGTGGGAATGGTCAGGTGATCTCCTCTCTTCCACGGTCCCTCTGGAACGGCTCTCTCTGGATGCACCTGCCAAAACATCCGGCGACCCCAGTCCCATCTGCGCTCCTCAGGCCGGCTCTCTTCACGGAATGCTGCCGTCTTACACAGGGTGCCGTCTCCTTGTGGGTTCCTCG
>NW_015272808.1:0-375 GCF_001447785.1 Gekko japonicus
CCTTTGTTAGCGCGATCTAACAATTTACACCAACAGCAAAAAAAAGCAAAGGAGCACAATTAGACACACTAGTTTGTGGCACAGCCCTCAGTGATGGGGATCCAGGGCAAACGCACCATGAGCACAGATGATCTCCTCACACATGCATAAGCACACAGGTTGCTGAAATATAGAAGTTTGCCTATCTTAACAACAGGCGTTTTAGAAATAACTTTTAGGGCCGCAACATTTTTTCAACTGATTGGGTTCTTTAAAACAACCTTCCCAATATTAAGCTGGCATCAAATTTTAAGAGCTCTCTAGGCTTTTTTAAACTAGGAAGACTTGCAAAATCTGCAGGTGCCTGGAGCTATCTCATAAGAGGCAAACCCACCC
>NW_015272809.1:0-375 GCF_001447785.1 Gekko japonicus
CCCCCCCCCACCCCTCGGAATAAAGCCCTGAAACCAATTAATAGTTGACCTACATAATAATGTACTTATTTCCATGTCCCTACCCTCCTTCAAACCATACCGGGGATTTTCTGCTGGCAGAAAAGCGAGCGAGTATGATCACTGAAGCCTGCATTAAGAGCTTCAGGTTAAACAAGCGGCTGTCTTTTGTAACAGCTATGAAACAACCCCTCCTGGCAACATTTCCAAGCGTATAAACTCATAGTACAAGACTTACAGAGATTAGGAGTACAACCGACTCTGTCCGCTTTCCCTTTCTCGTGGTTATAACTGCGTTCCTAATCATGCTTTGCCTTAGGATAGTGTTTCGGTGAGTTTTGAAACTAGGGTTGCCAA
>NW_015272810.1:0-375 GCF_001447785.1 Gekko japonicus
CCACTTCCGGTCCCTGCCTCCCTGCCGGGGTGGGAGCGGCGTTGGCCTGCGGCGGCGGAGACGGCCGGTAGGCAGGGAGGGGAGGTCTCCATGGCGACGGGGAGGGGGTCACGTGCGTCAGGCCACCACCCCCCAGTCCCCCAGTTGGTGTCCCTGGTGAAGACTCCCTCCCCCTCCCCCCCTCTGGCTGCCCGGGGGCGACCCCTGATTGGGCCGTTTGAGCCGTGGGCGGGGCGAGGCAAAGGCGCCGTCGAGCCCGCCGGGGGAGTGAAGCCGGCCGCCTGCGCCACGCGCTTCCCTTCCGCCGCCTCCGCCTCGTGGACGGACGGACTGAGCGACCGACCGCGCCAGCTGCAGCCTGCAGGAGGAGAGTGA
>NW_015272811.1:0-375 GCF_001447785.1 Gekko japonicus
GGAAGTGTCCTTTCCAAAAAGCTCCCTCTTGATTCTTGTACTACAGTTTTCCTGCTCTGTCGCACATTTGTTCTCCCGCACCTATTCCTGTGTGTATTTCTGAGGCATTTCCTTCCATCTTCAGCGGAAGACCATGAGATGCCCGGAACTCCCTCCCTTTGAGCACCGACCACTTCACCATTTTGCTTCTTGGTGACCTCTTTGCCTCCTTCCTTGGAGAACATTTTTTGCTCCACTTCCTTTCCCTTAAATCTCATCAATGAGCCAAGCTTCTGTCATGACCCCCCTGCCCCTGCAGTTTCTAGATTGTCTCAGTAAGGGGATATTTTCACAAGAAAGAAGTTTGCAGATGAATAGATCCAGTGCCGTACACCT
>NW_015272812.1:0-375 GCF_001447785.1 Gekko japonicus
TTGTGTCTAGTTAAGTGTGTAAATTGGAATTCCTGGGCATTACTTATTTTATATTTACATATGCCACCTTTCTGTGCTTCCACCCATGAGGCATTCAAGGCATAAAACACCAGCATTAATTAGCAGCTTTAAAAAACAGGGTTAGTGAAACAAAACAAAAGAGCATGCACAAAGGTGAGTAGGGAAGACTTCATTGGCCAACCAAAGATTGGGAAGGATTTTTCATAATCGGGGTGCATCCACTAAAAAGCCCCCATTGCTAATATGCATCTGCTTAAGTTCCGAAGATGGAAGCACCCAGAAAAGGGCTTTTAGTGACTATTTCACCTGCTTTTACTTACCTTGATCACAAATAGAGATGTGAAGGCCCGGAAA
>NW_015272813.1:0-375 GCF_001447785.1 Gekko japonicus
AACGTGAACCAAAAGGGACTCTTCAGAGTCTCAAGGTGGGGCATTTCACATCACCGGCTGTCTGATCCTTATAATGACAAATGCTTTTATTGAACCCCAGGATCTTCTCCATGCAAAGCCAACGCCCCTTTACTTATTATATGTCAATCTGACACTCTAATAAATTTGTTTGGATGATCAAGGAACCAAAGAGTGGTAGTTAGTGAAGGCACAACAAAGTCTTGACCAAGGGAATTTTTCAAAAAGAAACTCTTCATTGGCAATTGATGCCTTGATCCTTCTCCTTTTGCTGAGGTGTGTGTGCAACAAGATGCATGCAGGAGGCAACCAATTTCCTTCCCTAATCTTCTCTTGCTGATGAATATGACCCTTGTG
>NW_015272814.1:0-375 GCF_001447785.1 Gekko japonicus
TGGTGGGGCCCATTGCTGCTGACTCCCTATCCACACATCTCTTTTGATAACAGGGCTCGCACCCGTCCACTGCTTGCCTGTGGGTGCTTTGTCGCCTGTGCTGCATGTGCTACTGTCAAGGAGCTACACAGGTGAGTTCCCCAGGCTACGAGCACACAAATAACCAGGCTGATGTTGTTATAAAAAATATTTTATATGATTTATTAGACAGATGAGTCAATAAGGATCTAGCCAACAGATTATCCAAAGTCACACAGAACACAAAACAAGAAAGCTAGCTTTTACTACTTAGAACTTCTACAAAGCTGCCAGGTGGTGCAAAACTTACATCCGAGAGCAGGCCTCAATTTAGCGTGGACTACAACAGCAACAAAC
>NW_015272815.1:0-375 GCF_001447785.1 Gekko japonicus
ATCATTGGAACACTTGACTCTGAAACCTCCCTCCACGTTACCAATCTCTTAGGTCTCTACAGGATTCCCCAAGTAAGTCATAGGGCATGAAAGTTTCACAGTTTTGACCCCCAGCAGTTGGACTTTTATATGGACTAGGTAGGTGAACAAGAGAGAGAGATGTGATTGATACTGAGCAGACAGATCTTTCTTATTTTGACAGAAAACACCCAGCAGTTAAAATCATTCTCTCAAGGCATGGGAACTCTCCTTGGGGTGATGTCAATTGTAAACTATATTACCAGATATGCAAAGCATCTCTGCAATGTTTCTGTTTTCTGATGATATCTTGCCAGACACACAAAATAGCTCTGCTGCTGGGCGAGACCTAAGTTT
>NW_015272816.1:0-375 GCF_001447785.1 Gekko japonicus
CTCTAGCTAAATAGAGCTGGGCATCTCAGCTCCGACCTACTGAACTTGCTGCCCACATTCGCACCTTACATTTCATTTCATCCCAGCCGGCAAACCAAATGGACTATCAGACATGGTGTACAGAGACTGCAGAGAGGTCAAGGGAGTGATGTGTCAAGGAAAGAAGCCAACAATCAGGGCAATAATATTCCCACCTCCAGATGTTCTCTTCCATAACAAGACTAAAAGGAACATAAGAACCAAAGATGGGTCAAGTCAAGTAGCTCAACCAGGGTTCATTGTCTAGGCTGTGCCATGAAGAAACAAAACCCTAGTCTCCATCTCAGCAAGTGCTCCAAATTCTTGAACTGCCAACTCTAGCTTGGGAAATTCCTG
>NW_015272817.1:0-375 GCF_001447785.1 Gekko japonicus
CATTATTCTCCTCCTTAAGAAACGAATTCAGCAAAACTGCAAAAATAAACCAATAAATAATTTGAATGCATAACTGAGCCCTTAGTGATTAGACTACTGTACTGCACTCAACATGGCCTTTGAGTATCATCCAGAAATCGAATCCCACGAGTACAAAATGTCAGCCAGAGTTATCCCTGGTGTTAAACTACCAAAGACACACCAATATTCAAACAGCTCACTGGCTTTCTATGTGTCTCTAGGCCAAGTTCAACATTCTGACTTCAGCCTGTTAAGTCTGAATCAGCCTGGAACCCATCTGTCTGAAGAGCATATATTTGTCAAATGCGGTCTCTAGTTTGCCATGTTTTGGGGGGTTGTGGGGCCTGCAGAGGG
>NW_015272818.1:0-375 GCF_001447785.1 Gekko japonicus
GGCTCCTTAATTTTGCAGTGTTTATATGGCTTGCAGGAATGTGGTTCTTAACACAGAATGTTTACAATGATCCAAAGTGTGGAGAGGGGAATGCAAACCTTGCCCCTAAATCCAGGCTGGCTAATCATTAACCCTCAACCCCTACCCTTCTAAAAGGACGTGTTGACAACTTAAAGTTGAGAGTCAATGCTGAGGATCTTGCCACTTTTAGGAACAAAGCTCTAATGTAGTAAGGGCAGTTCCACAGCCTGTATGTGCAGAGACCACTGCTCCCCCTTGTCACAATCTCTGAAGAGTCAAACACCTCCCTTGCTTTCCTTTCCCCCCATGTGAACACTCCTGGTTACTCTTCTCATTTTTCCTCTTGAGCCCTTG
>NW_015272819.1:0-375 GCF_001447785.1 Gekko japonicus
CTTCTTTGTAGAATGATCCCTTGTAGAGAGTTTATATTATTTCATATCCCCACATTCTGAACCTATGCTTCATGATTGTGATGCCTTGTAAGTAACCTAAACTCAAAATTGTGGTTAATAGAGAGTCCTGCCAAATGTGATATCATTCATGATATTTGGCATGATCATGGTGCAGGGAAGCAAAATGCAGGGAAATTAGAATGAACCATGAATATAAGGATTACAAGAATGAATGTTCCCCTCCCAAAAAAAAACCTGCTCCAAAACTGCTGATTGGGAACAATGGAATACAGCTAGAAGGAGGGGCTGAAGCTTGAGGGATCAGCAGAAATCCCCCCCCCCCACGGACACAGATCTTTTGAATGGAGCATGGAA
>NW_015272820.1:0-375 GCF_001447785.1 Gekko japonicus
GTGTGTTGGCAAAGTGGCTGATGCCCGCAGTATCTAGTGTGAGGTGTCACCTGAATGGGTTGTTGGAGGGGGGGGGGACACATTGGTGCCTTCTAAGTATTCTACTAGTGGTTGCAACTAATTAGATCCCCAGCCTCAGTGACCTTTGTAACACCCAAGATGCTTTGGCCTTGGAGACGAACCATATCCGGTAACTCAATCTGATTAGGATTACCAACAGTGACTCCTCTGGTCGGAAAATAGATTTAGTTGAGGATATGACATTTGCATAAAGGAACTTCCCTTTCCCACTTTCTGGGGTGTGGGCTAAAAGGTTTGGTTTCATGTTTCTTCTTCCTTATTGTGTTGTTTCTAAATTCAGCCCTCTCCAGGTCT
>NW_015272821.1:0-375 GCF_001447785.1 Gekko japonicus
GGGAACACATCTCTTGATCCGACCTGGAGACAATTCCAGGGAAAACATAATGTGTTCTTCTCTGGAAGACTAGGTAGTTAATATAGCAAGATGTGAAACATCAAGGGAATGTTTCACTGATCATACAGAAACTCAAACAAAATTTAACAATATTTTATAGTACAAACACTAGTTTTGGAGCTGAAACTTTTAATGAGGGATTCTTCAAATTATTGGTGGCTGTATTCGATGCCGCACTGTTATGCATCAATTTAGGTATAACTCCCCCACTTAAATTCCTTGTATTGCATATCTGCAATATGGACTGGCAGTAGCTATGCTCAGGATTCATGTGGCTCCACTTGTGAACACTAAATAACAATAACAACAATAGTT
>NW_015272822.1:0-375 GCF_001447785.1 Gekko japonicus
CAAATAACTAGACTCTTATTCTTCTGCACCAGATGTCTCTGCAGAAGGCTGGGTTCCCCCCCCCTTTTTCTTATTTTACACCGGTTCCCAGCAATTTATAATGAGAGTCTGTATTTTATTAACTGGTTCGGCTGAGCCCGCGCTTTTCCTTCCCCCCTCCCCCCTTTGCTGTTCACATTAAGCATTTTAATTATACTTTTTGTTGAATGAGACTTGTTATTAAAATAGAGTTTTGATTTGCTCTAATTCTTATCATTCCGTTTCCCCTAGAGAATCATGTTTAAACAATTTACGTTCTATGTAAGACATTAAAAAAGTATTTCAGGCACTTATCAACTGATCTGAAAGAAATGGCGTCAGAATGTAAGTGTTGTT
>NW_015272823.1:0-375 GCF_001447785.1 Gekko japonicus
GATTTTTTCCATACTTGGTGGTCTTGCACTAAAATACAACATTTTTGGATGCAAATAATACACCAAATTGACATATTGATTGGATATACTCTACCTATGGATCCAAAACTTATATTACTAAATTTATGGCCTACAGAGGAGCCCTTACTAAGGACACAGCAAATGGTTAATATAATGCTTACCGCAGCAAAAGTGGTAATTGCCAGACAGTGGAAAAATAAGAGTGCTCCTACGATTATTCAATGGAAACACAAACTTTGGGATTTTTTCCTTTTAGAAAAATTTTCAATTTATAATACCATATCCCCAAACGAAATAGATTTTCATGACCCATTAGATAAATGGAACCCGATTTTGGATAAAATCTCAATTGAT
>NW_015272824.1:0-375 GCF_001447785.1 Gekko japonicus
TCAAAGCGCATACGTGGGCACAAAATACTGACCCATGCTGCTGTCTTCCATTGTGCTCACAATCATTTATCCAGATGGCAGATGTTGCTGGAAAACCCAAGTTTGCCTCCTTAGTCCCTGGCCATAAAGCCCTTAAGGACTAAGTTCCGCTCTCTGCCGTCGAGGAGATACCGCTCCACTCATTTTTGGCTCGGGCTATGCACCCTGCCCCCTTTTAAAGAGTTTGCTTGCCTCAAGTCGGTGATTCAGAATGTGGTATCATCTGCGTAATGAAAGGCATACAAAGCATTGACTTCTCTCCAATGAGTCGGCAAACTGGTCAATGGTCAATGCAGAAAACAACAGATAAAGAGAGATAACAGCAAGGTAAATGGC
>NW_015272825.1:0-375 GCF_001447785.1 Gekko japonicus
ACACTAACTCAGTTTAGAGGGAATACTGACCAGGAGTGCTCGTGTTCATCTGGGCCGTGTTGCCTACACTTTCTGCTTGAAGTCTGTGTTTCACTGTCAGCGTATCTGTCTCCATGAAGTTTGGATTTAGAGAGAGAGGAGCATCAGCACAAAAAACTCAAGGTGTGCCAGCCACCCACAGGCATGATTTCCAGCATGCAGGGCCTCAACTGCAGCGTGTCATCCCGTGGCTACAACAGGGGCGGACAGGTCAAACCTGAACTGCCTGGCTGCAATCAGGCCATCTGCCAAATTAATCCCACACCTCATTATAGGCTCCTTATCAAAAGGAGCTTTGCGTGTTGTGGACATCTGGATTCTGCTTCATGGCCATTT
>NW_015272826.1:0-375 GCF_001447785.1 Gekko japonicus
ATCCCGAGACACCGGAGGACTGCGAAGTCGAGGAAGCTGGACTCAAGGAGCAGGAAGGGCCCGCTCCACAGCCGACACCCACGGGCACACCGACGGAGGAACCCAACAGCAATAGCTCAGCACAGGACCCTACACTGGATCCGAGCAGTGCGCCCACCATGCTCGACACCCCGACCGCTCCGCAAGAAACCGTGAGCCCAGCCCCGGGAACTCCAGCTCAAAGCCCAGCGTTGCGCCGTTCAGCAATAACACGGCACCAGCCCGAATATTTATGGGACTATGTTTGCTAGGGAGGAGTCCAGACTATGGGGGGAGGGGTGTGATGTTCCTGCAGAGACTGTGCACATGGTTGCTCTGCACACGCGGTCAGCCAAA
>NW_015272827.1:0-375 GCF_001447785.1 Gekko japonicus
TTAAATCTTCTGCGATGGGTTGGATTGCTGACCGGATTTGGTCAGCTATTGCTGATTCCAGTTTACGAAGAGCCATTCGGAACTCAGAGCGAGTGAGCATGGCGTCGTCATCTTCATCGGAAAGTTCCGGCGCCATTTTAGAATCCTGAGCAAGCGATCGGTCTGTCGGTTGTTTAAGCGGATCTCTGACAAGATATTTGGTCATTTGGTGGGGGTTGCCGGCATTTCTCGTAACACGAGATGTTCCAGTTTTCCCCATTGTGGTTTTCGAAGCAGATAAACACGGCGATGCGATTGTAGAGTCGTTTGTGGTGAGCGGGGTGTAGGAGCTAGTTCTTTATGCGGCCGCCATCAACGGCTACCAAGCCACGCCCC
>NW_015272828.1:0-375 GCF_001447785.1 Gekko japonicus
GGAAATCGCTTACTGCCTACATTAAGGGAAAGGGAGTCTCCAGCCATTTCCCAATTACTCAGACAGGTAATAGACACTATGAAAGCTGAAAACTGTGTGTGCATGGCTGCCAACTGTGCGTGGTATATTGCCTACTACTGGTCGATGCAACACTACAGTCTTAGGAGCTATACATACAGCACTTCAATCCAGCAAGGGATGTATGTGGACAGAAGCAAGCTTCTTGTGAACACATTGCCTTGTGTTGAATATGGACCCGTACTAGTCACTGCAGTGTTATATTAATATCGACTACTGGAGTTTGCCAATCTGTCAATTACAACTGTTTTGACACCTTATTTATAATCTGTACTGCTTGGAGATCTGGATCCAACA
>NW_015272829.1:0-375 GCF_001447785.1 Gekko japonicus
TTGTTGTTGTGAAGATAAAATGGAGGAGGCTGATGTTGTAATGGGGCTTAGGGTCCCCAACGGGAAAAGGGCAGTATATATTTCAAATAAATGAGTAAACATTCTGCTCTGGAAATGGTTCCTACGTAATCCCATAAGTACAGCGGTTGGATGAAATGATGAGCCAGGGGGGAATCAAAAGGTACTATGCACAGTCTTAGAGGCTGCCTTTTACCCCTTCTCCCATTTTAGTCTTAGCTTCCATTCTTGGGGGACAGGGAGACACAGGGTGCGTTCACTCGTGCGGAATAATACACTTTCAGTGCATGACCAATGCACTTTAATGATCATTTGCAAGCAGATTTTGCCACTTCACACTGTAAAACCCAGTTGCAA
>NW_015272830.1:0-375 GCF_001447785.1 Gekko japonicus
CCAGTAAAGCAAGCCACACCATCTCATACACTACTCAGCTTATCAAGGGAGTCAGCAGATACTAAAAGCCAGCAAGTTATACAATGGAAACCAACAAAGGTCCTACTGAACTCAAAATTTGTTTAACAAACTCTCAGTTAGAGAAACAGACTGGCAGGGAAACTGAGCCAGGCAGGTTTCTTATATAGAATTCAGAGTCTTTCCATAAACCACTAAGACGATGTAATGATTGACAGAAGACCATACACAGTATGCTACCATGGAAATACCTGCTAACCCTTCTGCTTCAATAAAAAGACTGTTACTGTCATGGTCATCAGACTCATCCCCCCCCCCCATTTGCCACCTAGTACTACTGTGAAAAATAATGCAGGT
>NW_015272831.1:0-375 GCF_001447785.1 Gekko japonicus
GTGACTCCCATTTGTCAGTCTGCTGCTTCATGCTTCGAGGAGGGATGGAAAGACAAGCACCTGCAGAATGTGGTATTTGCAGCATTCTTCTAATCTTGTTGATAAGGGCCGTTGATTCTAATGGAAAATGTGCTTCTGTGCATAGGATTTACCAGGGACTGCCCTTAGGAAGAGGAAGGGAATGCCTTGTTTGGGTGTTGGGTTTAGACACGAGCTAGGAAGGTTCACCCGCTCCTAAACTCGGTAGGATGATCTTCCAGCCTTGGCAGGGTTGCTCTGAAGGTTCCATGATGTGGCACACCCACCCTGTGAAGCACGTTGTGTCCTTCCACACAAATTGCAGCCCTACACAGCACTCCTGTGTTTAGTCAGCAG
>NW_015272832.1:0-375 GCF_001447785.1 Gekko japonicus
AAGGCAAGCAAATATTAGGCCTTCATTTAAAATCTTTGCATCCTGGAAAAGTCGGCTGACACAGTTAAAGTGCCAACTTGAATGGCATCTTTTTCAGTAGGAAATTCTTTTGCTCAGATCCAGGCTGTGTTATATTGGGGAGAGGCCTTGCTACAGTCCCTTTCTCTTGAGGAGATTCATGCCTGATAAATGAGAGATCTTTACACAGGACCTGTACGTGTGTTCAATCAGTGTCAGAGAAGAGAGAGAGAGTGGGCAGGAGCATGCTGGCCCCAATCCCTGCCATCGTACGATTATCAGCTCATGCACATGGTGTCTGCAGGAGGTGTGCTCGCATAGGCTTCTTCCCAGGCCCGTAGCTAGGACCTTTTTAGT
>NW_015272833.1:0-375 GCF_001447785.1 Gekko japonicus
TAAATGAGAAAGGCCTACTTGAGAACCTTCTCTGAACTGAGGAAGAAGGATTTACGTGTGCCGACAGTGGAAACTAACGAGCCCACATAGAAGAGTAACTACCAAATCTATACGCAGTTTTAATCCATGTCAGATCCTGCACAACTCCAATTTATAGTGCAGTCCACCAAAAGTTGCCCATGGAAGTTTCTTCCTCATTCATAACATGCCTGGTGACAATTAAGAACTTCAAGATGATGACTTTGGTTTCCCATCTACATTTGGTTTCCCATGCTACCTGACATTTAGAGGGACAACATTACATTAATAACAAAAGCTTTACTAAACAAATGGATGAGAACCGGTGTGGCCTTGTGGTTAAGAGTGTCGGACTAG
>NW_015272834.1:0-375 GCF_001447785.1 Gekko japonicus
TTGCCATTGTCTTCAATGTGAGCTGGTTGATATTCTCTGTATGAATGTTTATGTTTTATCATAGGTAAGAGCTTCTTTTCAGCAACCCCCAAAGGTATTGCTGCTGCTCCTCTTCTGTTTAGAATTCTACCTATTTTCTGCTTTTCAATATCATTCAGATTTCCCCCCCCCAAAGACTTAAAGTAGACTATATATAGCAGTGAATTGGAAAACTAGGTATAGAAAATCATAGCTATTTTGGAGACAAATGACATGTTGGCAGCTGGGTGCCTCTAGACTCCACTAAACTTGTGCAGTTCTTACTGAGTTTATCCTTTCTTATACATTTCTTTTATATTTTATAGAACTTTTTATTGCTTTTCACTATAAACTACA
>NW_015272835.1:0-375 GCF_001447785.1 Gekko japonicus
GACTGGAGTAACTCTGCATAAGACTGCACTGTCAGTCCAAGGCCCAGCGGGGAAACCCTAACTGCATCTTTTGTGAGAGCCAGCATGGTGCAGTGTCAGACTAGGGATCTAAGAGTCCCAGGTTCTAATCACTACCCTGCTGTGGAAGTTTGCTGGATGGCCTTGGACCAGTCATACACTCTCAGCCTAACCCACCACATAGGACTTCAGGTCCACTCCACCCTATATTACCAATCAGACCACAGTGTGGGCTTAGCAAAGCATACTTTTCTTGCATGCTGAATTTGTTGCAGCATCACAATTTTCCAAGCCCAGGGCTGTGTTTAGCAAGGGGGCAGTTTTTCCCCTCCAGTTTGGTGTCGTGGCTAAGTGCGC
>NW_015272836.1:0-375 GCF_001447785.1 Gekko japonicus
AAGCAGGGAAGGGGAAGAGGCTATGGGGGGTTTAGGAAAGAGAAAGAGTCTAAGGAGAAGAGAATACAATGCCTCCTGCAAGTCCTTTTAGTTCCCCTGCTTGTGTGTATCAGTGCTCCAGTCACACACTAAGTCCACACATTTTGTTCAGATTAATTGATTCTATTTTGGTCCCAGATGGATTCCCAAAGAAGCTTAAGGATCGCCCTGCATCAGCAGAAGGCCTCTTGTCCCAGAGAAAAGCACCCTCATTAGCAGGAACAGATCAGCAGCATCCAACCGGATTTTATTTTCTTTTATTTTCCCAGCTTTGCTCAGGCATATTGTGAACTTGTTTTTGGAGAGTTCACATCCAGGCACACACACCGGCATTCA
>NW_015272837.1:0-375 GCF_001447785.1 Gekko japonicus
GTGTGCTGAGAACAGGGAAAACCTGGAAAGTGAATGATTTTGTGCGCAGAAAAACCTCTGTGTGGAAGCAGCCTTGGACTGTGATAACTCCCCCTTCCCAGTGGCACTTTCTTCTCCCATTGAGGTTTTTCCCTCCCTAGCCTTGCAGATAAATACAAAAAGAAATCCTTTGTCAGCCTGCAAAGTTGCACATTCCTCTACATGTTGCAGGATGTTTTACACCAGGGGTCCCCAACCTTTCTGAGCCTCTAGGCACCTTCAGAATTCTGACGTAGTAGGATAGTTGCAGCCCCAAAATGGCTGCCGCCCCAAAATGGCTGTCACAAAGTGGCTGCCACAGCTTACACTCAGTGAAGGTCCTTGTGCTGTGGTGCC
>NW_015272838.1:0-375 GCF_001447785.1 Gekko japonicus
TCAGCTTAGAGGGAACATTGCTCATCAGTCTGCTGTTTTAAGCTCCAACCCCTAGCCTGTCGAGAAGCTGGACCATACTTCGTTTATGAAAGTTGTGGCTTTCTGGAAACAAAACGTATAGAGCAAGAAGAGTGTAGCCAAAACGTTTTTTTTGCTGCAACTGTATAACCTGGCTAACCCTCTAAGAAAAGAAATGTAGAGCTGGCATTTCGTTATAAATCCTCTTCCCTTACCCAGTGCTAAAAGCATGACTGTCTTAGACCCATCTTTCTCTGCAGCGTGATATACCTCTCAGCAAAGAAATAATACTTCTAATTTTAAAACCATCTATTGTCCTGGCCATTGTACTAGACCACATGGAGGCAAGTGGGGGAT
>NW_015272839.1:0-375 GCF_001447785.1 Gekko japonicus
ATCTCCAGGCAATGTTGCTTAGGGAAGACCTCCGGAGACTGAGTCACCATAAGCCACAAGCAAGAGCAAAAGCCTAAGATTGGATATAGGAATAACATGATAGGTTGCTGGAAGGAACGACTGCTGTAAAGACCGCAATATTATTTATTTAGAATATTTTTTTAACCCCACCTCACAGCGGCGGCTCCAAAGGCAGCAGACTTCTTTGAAAGAACCACTCAAACAAACAAACAAAAACAGAAACTCGGGGCTATGAAACCTGAGATCCGATATGTTACTTATTTATTTGCCAGCAACATGCAGAAAGCTTTCCAGGGGAAAAAGGATCAGATCAGAGAAACGGATATCAAAACTTTGGCAGCAGGTAAAGAACAG
>NW_015272840.1:0-375 GCF_001447785.1 Gekko japonicus
CTTTCCTGGGATTAAGCCCCATTGAATAGGCCATAGTAGGATTCTAAGTAGATACACTTAGGATTGCTCCCTTGGGTACACATCAGCATGAACAGGGCTCCCTTTCCAGTATGGTCCCAACTTCACACTAGGGCACCCTGGCTGCATTAATTTCTAGTTGCAGAGGCTACTATCTCATCAGCGGGGCTGCCAGTTGCACTAGCCAGAAGTTACCTCCAAACTGTCAGAATGCTGTTTGGCTCTGTTTTTCTGTGGATGTGGGCCACTTCTGACTAGCCTCCAACTCTCTAGAGGCCCTTTGCTACCACTGCACCAGGTAGTCATCTGTCCATAACGATAGAGTCATAGCAAACTCTGCTTCCAGATCACCAGTTT
>NW_015272841.1:0-375 GCF_001447785.1 Gekko japonicus
TCCAGGGGTGTTACACAGACGTGCTAATTCTAAACCATGCTTTTGTTCTTGTATCTCTGCAACATGTCATAAGCATAAAAGGCATGTTTCAAATATAAACCTTTCCCCACTTCCAAATGGAAGTTGTGGTGGCAGTTCTCGGAATGGGCATAGGGAATCCATCCCTGGAGGGATTTTTGCTACCTCAGGAAGCTCTCCACTGCGCCTGGAGCCACAGTATACTGGATGCAATACCATCTATGTTCTGTACTATGTAATGGCGTGGAACAAAGTTTCCAGGCCATACATGGACACAACCAATTGATAAAATTGCCATATCTATGTGAGATTCTGGCAGGGTTGCCAATGCCAACCTCCAAGTGGGGCCTGAAGATC
>NW_015272842.1:0-375 GCF_001447785.1 Gekko japonicus
CTTATGTTCTTATGTTCTTAATCAACACCAGGGGAAGGGAGTGGAATCAGTCTAACTGGCTCCCTTTCAGACCCTCTGAGCATCGCTGGGGTCTTCTGCACAGAATCAAGACATGTAGAGGATGGAGGATTCAGGTCCTGAGCCAAAAGACCTTGCACATAGTGCACGTAGGTTCTCATGAAAGCAGGAAGAAATCCATCCACAGAGGCTGAGAGCAAAGCCATCAGACCCAACTATCCCTCCCATTTGATTATTGACAAGAAACAGATATGGGTGTGCAAAGCGCCGTCATGTTGCAGTTGACTTCTGGTGACCCTGTAGGCAAGAACAGAGATGGTTTGCCGATGCCAGCTTGGTGTAGTGGTGAAGAGCGGC
>NW_015272843.1:0-375 GCF_001447785.1 Gekko japonicus
TTTTGCACATTCAAAGTAACAGTGGAAAAAAGATCAAGCTGGGCAAGCGAGCACCGTTGTCTATGTCACAATTATTTCCAGCCACCCTCCCCCTTTTTTCCAGGATGACGCAGATGGCTTGCAGCTTCCTCCAGATTCCCAGCACCCAAAGCCGCTCCGCTTGGCCTGTGGCTGGGCCAGCTGTTTCAGACAGCTTCGTTCCTCCTTGGCAGCCACCGGGCAAGCGCCAACCAGGCTGCTCGCATGCTTGGAGTTGTGATCGATGGAGACGGCCCTAGATCATTCCGCCGCTTTTTGGAAACCTGGGCCAATGCTGCCCTCCTGAGGGCTCAGCAGACACGAAACACAAAACGCCTGGCACTTGCCAGCCGGCAA
>NW_015272844.1:0-375 GCF_001447785.1 Gekko japonicus
TAACTCAGCTTAGAGGGAACACTACATCACACGCATGTCTTCCTAAAGCAAAAAGTGTTTGGAGTCAACAGGAAAGAAATGGCTTAATTTGCGTCAGGCTGTAATACCATATCAAGGTTGTTTTGAATGAAATCTGGATATTTTCAGAAACATATGATAAGCAAAAATGAGACACCAAGTTTGTATAATAGAGGTAATTGTAACGTCTTTCTGATTTTGTAGACTCCAGAATGTGGGTGAGCAGGGCCACATGGCCTTGCTAGGACACAGCCTGGCCGCATATATTTCTGTACTGGACAGAGAGAGACTCAGGAAACTGACAACCAGGATACTTTCAGATACCACCCTGTGGCTTTGCAGGCTCTTCAGGTTTGT
>NW_015272845.1:0-375 GCF_001447785.1 Gekko japonicus
GGCTTTTTGTACAAAAAAAGCCCTGGTACAGAATGTGTCTGGGAGTTTTTAATTAGGAAGAGGCAATAAAGAGCTAGTCACTAGAGGCAGGTAAGAATCACCAGCAGCTAGGTTTTTGTGAATTGCAATCAGTTTTTGTTTTGTTTTTTTTAAATAGAATTTCTTCAAAGGCTCCAGTCAACACGCGCAACAGAATGATGAGCAAAGTCCCAGGGTGGTCAGGTACCACCTGAAGAGGTTCCTTCCAAACTGAGGGAATTCTACTTTGAATGCTCCCCCAAAGCAGCACATGAAGGATAAAGGATCTACCTCAGCCCTTCACCTGTCAGTTTGCATAAAGTTTTTAACACAGGGCGCATCCAACAATGTGATGCC
>NW_015272846.1:0-375 GCF_001447785.1 Gekko japonicus
AAGTCTTTTTTTACTGCAGACAGTGAATGCATGTCTTATGTCACAATTATTTCTAAATGAACAATGGAAAAAGAAGCACTTCCTCAACAACATCCTTTAGGATGTATCAACGTTCATTCTCCTGAGTATAGGAAACCAAACTTTCAACAGAGCATGACCATGGATACCTTGCAAACCATTATTTTCCCATCCAGAGGTGTCAGTGAGGCTAATAAGACAGACATCTAGACTATGCAGGCCCACAAGGTATGGACATTGGATATATCCCCTATCAGCAATTTGCAGCCTCGGGGTCATGACCTCTGGGTGGGCAGTGAAGCTGGTTTCTGGAAGTCACAAACATTGCCGAGACAAGCTAAGCCTTTGCTTTTTTTT
>NW_015272847.1:0-375 GCF_001447785.1 Gekko japonicus
GAGGAGGCGTCGTCATGTAGCCTGGATAAGTAGTCCGCCACCCGGTGGTCCCGGCCCGCCCGGTGGTGGATAACGAACTGAAAGGGAAGCAGAGACAGGTACCATCGGAGGATCCGCGGATTGTGGTCTTTCATGCGTTCCATCCAGACCAAGGGTGCATGGTCCACCACCAGCCGGAAGGGGTTGTTGGTGAGATAGTATTGAAGGGACCCCACCGCCCACTTTACCGCTAGGGCCTCCTTCTCTACCGTGGAGTAACGCGTTTCAGCGGGCTGCAACTTCCTACTCAAAAAGAGCACCGGTCTTTCTACCCCCTCCTGCTCCTGGGTGAGGGCGGCACCCAACCCTGTATTCGAGGCGTCAGTGTGCAGAGAG
>NW_015272848.1:0-375 GCF_001447785.1 Gekko japonicus
GTGTCCCCAGTCACCTTACATCTCTGCGAGGCAGGCCGGTTCTGGCCATCGAACCTCAGCCAAGATCTGTGTGTGTTTTTCACCCCCTCTCTAATTTCTGTGTACCTAACTGCTCATGAAGAAAGGCCGCAGGAAGAGTACAGGCAAAGCTATTTGTGTGGGTAATTGCGGTGATTTTCTCCGCCAGACAGTGCGCCCAGCATCTCTCGTTAATGTAAACATGCCTTTAATGACAGCTTGTGCGGCTGGTGAGTGAGAGACGTCGTGTGTCGAACGTTTGCAGCCCAGGAAGTTCGGTGCGGGTTGGAACACTTCTGGGCTGCATTGCGGTAAACCGAAAACAAACACCCCGACGGCTTTCATGTCAGTCCCCCC
>NW_015272849.1:0-375 GCF_001447785.1 Gekko japonicus
ATCTTGCTTCAAGCCCATAAACCTTCAACCAAATATTCTTATGACAGGAAGTGGGCTTGATTTGAGTCCTGGATGTCTACTAGAGGTGAATGCCTTTCTACCTGCCCATTATCATCACTTTTAGAATACCTGTGTCATTAGTACAGGCTGGTTTAGCGGTGTCTTCATTGAAAACCTACCTAGCGGCTATTGCTGCTTTTCATGTGGAGGTGCCAGGAAGTACTGTTTTTGCTCATAAGTTGGCTCAGTATTTTTTTAAAGGGACTGCCCAATGTTTTCCCTCCTACAACCTGTCTGGTCCCACAGTGATCATTGCCCTCAGTGTTAGCCAGATTGACGATACCACCCTTTGAGCCTCTAGCCTCTTGCTCCTTA
>NW_015272850.1:0-375 GCF_001447785.1 Gekko japonicus
GGCTTCTCATTTCCTTATTTTTCCATTTGTTGTTCTTCTATGGTTCCCTTGTCATTTATCCATGCTTTCTCAAATCAATGCACAGAGAAAAGATGAGCAAGCCGCAGAAAGACAACAAATGGCAAAGTACGTCAGGAAGCTCAGAGAAAAAAAATTGGTGTGGTTCAGCACTCAAAAATCAAAGAAAAACCTCTGTGTTAAAAGTCCCAAGGTTCGCCTGTGGCTCATGCGGACTCAGTTCATTCGAAACACAATTATGTATATACATACATGCCAAATTCTGTCTGATGATAAAAAGGGAAAGCTGCTCATATCTGTTCCATTGCATGGAGGAAAGTAACTTGCAGTGCAATGCTGATGGGAGTTGCCCCCTTC
>NW_015272851.1:0-375 GCF_001447785.1 Gekko japonicus
TAACCACAATTCCCCAGGCTGTACCCAAACCTGGCACTAGAATGGGCACTCTTCAACTCAGGGCCCCCCACTTGAAATGCTCAGAGGGCAGCAGGAAGAAGGCGTCCACGAGCAAACCCAGCCAAAGTAAGAGCTCCGCACGTCATCCATCTTTAAATCCAGGCCTAAACTAACTCCGCCTTCCTCAGGAACATGGACGTCTCCCAGGCCTCCTGATATAATGGGAGGCTCCACAGTAATTACCTTTGATGCTCACTGGTGTCTCGGGTGGAGCGAGGAAAGACCTGGAATCCAGGCATGCCTACGTCACTTCCAGGTTAAACCAGATGTGACACAGGACACTCTAGCATTCTGAAAAAAACTCTATGGTAAAAA
>NW_015272852.1:0-375 GCF_001447785.1 Gekko japonicus
CTTTAAGTTCAAGGGACATGATCCAGCCAACGTGAAGCACTTTTAATTTTTACAGATGTCAATGCATGCGCTTAAAGGTCCCCCATGGAAATCACTGAGATTCCAAAAGCATTTCACTTAGACTGGATTGTGGCCCTCGCATAACAAAATGACTTATCTACCTGATTGTAGGTATTGCACTTCTTGTTATGCAATAAAGCAATTGCAACAGGTCGTCCGAATGAGCTATCCATTGATGCTACGACCACTATTCTGCTTCTTAAATATCAGTGTACAGAGATTTAGGAGCTGTGGCATCCAGTGTTTTCAAATATTTTGTTGCCATCTGATATATAAGAACGCCCAAATGTTCCAGAGCAGCCTATTCCAAGTTTT
>NW_015272853.1:0-375 GCF_001447785.1 Gekko japonicus
GCTGACGATATTCTTATTTATATTACAAATCCTCTTGCTTCTCTACAAACAATTAGTCAAGAATTAAAAAACTTTGGCAATATATCCGGATTAAATATTAACTACACTAAATCTATTATATATCCTATAAACTTATCGCTACACACGACTACAATTATTCAACAACTATATAACTTTCAATGGACAACCTCAACTTTGCCTTATTTGGGAATACATATCCCCTTAAATTTGAGTGATCTTCTAAAAGTAAACCATTTAGAATTACACAAACGAATTAAACAACAAATTCTACAGTGGAATAAATCCCTTTTTTCTTGGTGTGATCGCATTACTATACTGCAATCCTATATTCTATCTAAATATTTATATTTGTTT
>NW_015272854.1:0-375 GCF_001447785.1 Gekko japonicus
CACGGTAAGTGCCAAGGGTCGTTCTGCAAGCTTATCTTTTTCTGATCTTTATGTGGTCATCTTGGGGGGACAGAGAAGATACCTTCTTCCTCAGTTTTCTTTGCCTCCACAAAGAGGATCACCCCTTTCAAACACACATGCTGAGATCTTTGCAGGAATGGTGACTGATATTCAAACTATCTTGTTTGAAATGCACATTCTTTCTCAAGCCCAGCTCTCCTGATCTCCTTGAAGTCTTCCTTGCAAGCAATATTGTGAGCAGTTTTTTTGTATCTGTGCAGCGGCAGCAGTTGGCATGGCAGCAAGGTAACTGCTGACCATGCACATTTGGACACTGTGCCCTGGATCAGCAAGGAATGTTTGTTTTACTAGCAG
>NW_015272855.1:0-375 GCF_001447785.1 Gekko japonicus
CTTTTTCTACGAAATGACCCCTGCTACATCAGTTGGAGGTGGGAGTTCAGAGCCAGGAAATTGCTAGGAAACATTCCCTCTGCTCCCTCCCCCCATCCCTTCTGCCTTTTTTCACTTGACTGTTGTCTTCTTCAACACCTTCCTGCCTGAAGATAGATGATATTATTCTTCCCAGGGAATGTCTGATGCCTTAAGTGTTCTGGACCCGGAGCTTATTCTGCTGAGGTTCTACAGGCTTATCTTTGAAGACTTTGGTTGGGTCCTCCAGTGATTCTCTCTCTTAGCACAAGGGGCATCCACACAGTTCCCACCCACAGTTCTCTGCAGGCATCCCCCCCATTTTGCCCAAGAGAGGAGGAGGAGGAGGAGATTGGA
>NW_015272856.1:0-375 GCF_001447785.1 Gekko japonicus
CCTCCCTAAATGTTATATTATTACTTTGAAGCCTGAGTTGAACAAGTGGGAACAGTTGATGAACAAAAAAGTTAAATAATTGAAATGTATGCAGATGATTACATTTTTCAGTCTTCACCACAGAATACATTAAACAGGTGTCTTTGTATTGGAATTTTTATAAATTTGTCTCTCAAATAGGTCTGTGGCAAAGGAGTACCTGGGGACAGTAGCAGCCAAGGGCACCTAGGGGTAGAACAACCTGATCCCTGAGCTTTGGCTCATCTATGGGATGACTAGGTGTGTCTCTCATTTGTTGGTAACCTGGAGGATCAAATGGTGTCCTCAGTGGTTGGGTAGGTATGTTCCAAAACCTACTCAGTGTGTCAGGGATGC
>NW_015272857.1:0-375 GCF_001447785.1 Gekko japonicus
TGGCTTGTGATTAGTTGTCTGACTGGAACTGCTTGAAGTACAGAAAGGGGGCCAGGGTTGCCCTACAAAGAGTGCTCAGGCACCCCCATGTGCACACATGACACCCTAGTTGCTTGCAGTAGCAAAAGCAGGAAGCGGAAGGGAACAAGGGGCTGAGGATCGTAACAAGAGCTACTCTCACCCACTTTCATGCCCACCAGTTGAGATCAGCATTTGAGGTCCTGCTTTGAGTAATAGAGGTCAGTATTAGCAGAAGAACCTTTTCAGAACTGGTGCCCCAGATGTGGACTGCCCCTCCCTTCAGCAATTTACCTGACATCAGTCTTGTTGAGTTTCTGGCACCAGGTGAGCATTTCCTCAGGTCTTTGTTGATTC
>NW_015272858.1:0-375 GCF_001447785.1 Gekko japonicus
GATGACTATTATACCTGCGCCGCCCACATGGCGAATTCACCACCAAAGTTAATGCACCATCAAGCAGTTGCCTGTCACAACCGCTGCTGAGAATTAAAGATGTTGAGGCCAATCCCGAAGAAGTGAGTTGTATTTCAGTCTCACAGAAAATCAATAGGCCAAGTTAGTCATGATGATGACTAACTGAAATAATTCGCTTTTGGGGGAACGGAGAGCTGCAAGGTCTGATAAACAAAGAGGAGTCCCGTGGGCTCTAGTCCGACTAATGTTCACTGCAACAGATTAACACAGCTCCCCTTCTGGAACCGTGTTGTACACTGATGAGCACTGTAAAGCACAGAACCCAGAGCATGCTTACTGGAAAGCCTGTCCCAT
>NW_015272859.1:0-375 GCF_001447785.1 Gekko japonicus
AATTAAAATACTGTATTATAAGTTGTTTTCTACTATCACATTCTAGGAAAACAAATATATTCCTCTTCACCATTTCCAGGCTATGGATCAGAAAGATTTATGTCCAACCCTACTCTGTGTAACCTTTCCAGGTAATCTTATCTCATAAATCTGAGCTTGTATTATTGCTATACCGCTGCCCTTTGCTGTCTTCCTTTAGCAACACCAGCACTTAAGTAAAAGGAACAAAGTAGATGCAGAGTTATTGCATGGATAACGGTTTTAGGCTGGATTTTCGGCATTTGTAGGTAGATCTGTTTTCTACCAGTGTTAGACTGTTTGTTTTTTGCCCTCAAGTGACAAGTGTTTTATGGTAACCCCATAGGGTTTTCAAGG
>NW_015272860.1:0-375 GCF_001447785.1 Gekko japonicus
TGGTGGTCTCCCACCCAAATACTGACTAGTGCTGACCCTGCTTAACTTCCAAGATTAGGCTGGCCTGGGCTATCCAGAACCCAACATGGAACACGGAATCTTCAACAGGGAATTTTTTTACTAAATTGCTTCCAGGCAATGAAAATCTTCATAGAGACATATCTGTGAGCCATATATGAGTTGAGGTATGACCTTACCCTGGAAGACTTTAATCACATATGGTATGTGTGAACCCTCTGTTGGAAGCCCTATAGGGTTGTCATAGGTCAGCCACCATATGTTCTAAGTTTCAATATACATCAGCTATAGTGTGATGCTGTTTAGCAATTTGGATCCTGGTGTTATTACACACCATGTTCCTCCTTCATTGTTATA
>NW_015272861.1:0-375 GCF_001447785.1 Gekko japonicus
ACATACTTAATTTTTAAAAGGAAGTTGTTAACTAACCACCTATTTCAAAATCCTCACCGAGGCAAGCACGTAATATGCAACAGACGGAGAATAGCCTTGGGCAATGTATAACAGTTAAAGTGGGAAGGCATTCAAGACTAGTCTTGGTGTGAAAACTGGTGCTGCCATTACATCTGTGAAATGTGGGAAGGCATACATTTGTCCTGATCAGTGGGGTTCCTACATAGGTTGATGTGACATGAATGCAGGCTGTGAATGCCATTTCATAGCTAGTTCACCAGCTAGGCAGGGCCATAGCCAGTGGGGAGCATAGCAAGTGGCGCCCCCTATCGCATCGGCTATGCCTCCACCCCAATCTTCCCTTTTTTGTTTAAT
>NW_015272862.1:0-375 GCF_001447785.1 Gekko japonicus
ACCGTATCAGGATTAGTCATTAACGAGTTAACAGAGCCTTTTTAACGGGGAAATTTGGAATTGCATGATTATAATTTGTACACGCTACTACAACGTTTTCTTTGAGCGCAGCAGGCGTGTGCACATGCGTTGTTGCTTAGGAAACACAATCCGTGATTCTCTGGAAGCCAGAACAGAACTGAGGATCTGGCAGCAAGAATACAGATGACTCCTATCTCTAAATTGCACAAATGTTATTTTGGGATCGCGCACACACATACACACACACACCGAGCTGTGCATTTTGTGTCTGGCTGCTCAGAAAAAAGAACCCTGCAGGTTAGCTAAATGTTGCTTTCCCCACCCAAAAAATACACAGAAAAAAGCAGCTTTGAA
>NW_015272863.1:0-375 GCF_001447785.1 Gekko japonicus
CCTTGGTGGTCTCCCTTCCAAGCACAGACTGTACCATGTCACCTTCCCTCCCTCATTTTCTGATAATAATGGTCATATCTGGCACATTAGTTATGGTTAGAACTTAAATGGAACATCAGTCGTCTGCAATTATACAGAATTCTCATCTAGAATTTCAAAATGTTAGATGTTTTGGATAGTAAAATGTTAGATGTTGATTGTAAAACTGGATCTTGAGCAACACAGCTAGCCCCCACAATTGAGATTTATTCTTTATCTCGAGATGTTCCCAACACCAGCCAATTGCCATAACTTTTGCCATTTTATGCCATATACACATGTTCTGTAGTGTACACCTCATGCTGTGACCAATTGCAAGCGTTAGTCCAATTTAGA
>NW_015272864.1:0-375 GCF_001447785.1 Gekko japonicus
AGGGCGGAGCACAAATCCAATCTCCTCCTGTTCTTCTTTTGCAAGAGCTGCTTGAGCTCCCATGAATATCACACACATTAAGCTTCTGCAGATATCTCCAGAACAGATCAAAAACCTCTGAAATGCTTGGAAGACTTTCTTCATACTTGGCTTGGTTATGCTGCCTCACTTCTCCACGCAGGGCCTGACCCGCTTAGTGTTAAGGGACTATCGAGACAGCAATATGAAGCTGCAGAGCACAGGATCAAACACTCAGGTTCAAAATTCTCAACTCTCATCTTGCCACATGCTTCTCTCAGCAAAGCAAAGACAGGTGATGAGACAGGAATCTAAAACCCCGGGCCTTACTTTTACTCAGGGGTCATTTCCTGCAGG
>NW_015272865.1:0-375 GCF_001447785.1 Gekko japonicus
ACTGAGGTCCCTGTCTTCCCCGGGCTCCAATTTGGAGCTGGCAACTCCATCCCCCACCAATGGCCAGGGGAGTCACCTAGCAACCCTTGTTTCAGGTGGGGAGCCATGTTGGTTGGAAGTACGAGAGCGAGACTGGAGTCCAACAACACCTTAAGAGACCAACAAGATTCCTAGGCTATAACCTTTGGTGAATCGCAGTTCACCCAGTCAGATGCAAATAGGATTTTATGTTATATATATATATAACATATAACATATATATATAAAATAACACATATATATATATATATATATGTATAACATAACATATATATATATATAGTCTGCCTTTCTCAGAGAGTCTCAAGGTGGATTACACCGAGTGAGTCAGTACAA
>NW_015272866.1:0-375 GCF_001447785.1 Gekko japonicus
TTCCTTCCTTCCTTCCTTCCTTCTAGCCCCTATGTCTGAGCAGATAAGCTTTGAATGTTTGTGGGGAAGCCATGCTTAGACCTCATGGGTGTTTAAGATTTCCCATGGCTGGGTGGCAGGACTTCAGTATCCTGCATCTTACCCATATTCATGATCAGCAAATTCAGAACAAATTACGCGAAATGAGCCAGTTTGCATATTTTCACCTTAAGCTGCATCATTCATACAAGTCACAAAATTTCTCAGCACAGGATGGGATTTACCTTGGCTCATAATTTTGATATGTGTATATATACACATACATACATAGAGCCCTGGCTCATCATAACCTCTTGTCTTGCCATAAGAATATAAAAGGTGCGTGCCCTGTTGGAG
>NW_015272867.1:0-375 GCF_001447785.1 Gekko japonicus
TCTGCACTGGCATCGACCTTGTGCTCAGTGGTGGAGCTGAGCTTGGTTATGCAAAGAAGAACAGGATGGATCCCAGTTTGGTTTGCGAAAGCTAGCGGGTTAGAGCTGGGAGCCAGCCAAGACTTCTTGAGGAAGTGAAAGAACTTTGGTGGCTGGTAGAGCAAAAGAGCTGGATCGGCAACGTACGCTTCTTTTTTAAAAGCCTGGCTAGAGCCTTTGGTTTCTGGCAGATCTTCATTTTAGCTAACTCACCGTGACCCTGAAAGTGTGGCTGGCGACCGGTTCCTTTCTTATTTCTCTGTTTTGATATGGCGCCACCTTCAGGTCCTTGCAGACATTGCTGGAGTCCTTGTGGATCTTGTATGGACTTTGCCG
>NW_015272868.1:0-375 GCF_001447785.1 Gekko japonicus
CATGTAAGCGATTTCCAATACATTACACTCACTATAGGGACTTCCCATCCACCAGGAAGACTGGAAGAGTATCCCATTCATTTGCATAGGCTTGAGCAGAAGGGATTCCTGGTAGATTGTGTTTAATGTCAGTTTTCCATTTACCTTTCTCAAAATATTCACTGATTTTATTATGGGAAGACTATGTCCAGTTATTGTGCACTACTCAGGGATGATACAGTTTGCAAGTCTATTGACTGTCATTTCTGGAATTCATCCCAATCCAGCAAGAACTGATATCATAGAAGAATATTTTTGCCTCGCTGGTGTAGTGCTGATCTTTCCCAATTCTTTCAGCCCTCAAACAATAACAGAGGGCACTGTTTTGATGTTTCC
>NW_015272869.1:0-375 GCF_001447785.1 Gekko japonicus
ACCTATAACTTCTCTTTTGACCCTTCCCCCGCCAGTCACCTATCATTCCTTTTCAGATCAAGACAACTATCCAGAACCACCTTCCAATAATCACAAACATGACTACATTGGGCTCTTCCTCTTCAAGGCAGGCAGAATATTATTTCTTTTCTCCTGTTCAGTTTTCCTCCTCAAATTTAACCTTTCATATCCTTTCCCTGTTTGCTCTCACACTTCCCATCCCAGACCAGCTTGTCTTACTATAATTGGCCTTTCCCCGACTGCATCCTGGTTAGGGACACTTTTGCCCTTCTCTTCAGCACAGTTTGTGTTTGCCTCAATGCGCTTTCTGGTCCCAAGCTGGTCAGCCTATCACCAGTGTTCCCTCTAAGCTGA
>NW_015272870.1:0-375 GCF_001447785.1 Gekko japonicus
CTTCCACTGAGCCACAGCCCCTCCCCGAAGTATATCTCATAGTATTATGGAAAAGAGAGAAAAAAGTTCTCGGTATCCACTTTCTCCATCCCATCCATAATTTGATAAACCTCTGTCATTTCCCCACCTGAGTCATCTTTTCTCTAAACTCAAAAGTATGTCTTCTTGTCACATCTTTAAAGACGAACATCAGTTGATAGCCATTAAAATCTTAGCAGTAAAAAACAAAAACACAAAAGGGCAAAAAAACAAACGTGACCTAGACTTAATGAATGCCAGTGTCATCTAGTTTCATGCTAGGATCTGGGTTGAAATCCACACTCTGCCATGAAGCTATCTAGGAGAGTCTTAGGCCCCGGTCACACGAGCGGGAAA
>NW_015272871.1:0-375 GCF_001447785.1 Gekko japonicus
CCTGAGCCGGCCTGGGCAGGGAGGGCAGGAAAACAAACAAACAAACAAACACCAATGGACTTCTATATTGTTTTGTTACAATAGAATAACACAGCTACCACAATGGAACTTGTTGGACAGTCTCCCCATGAAATGAATCTTATCTCTTTGTCCTCTCTTCAATGGGTTGTCAGGACATCAGCCACGAATGGAGGATCCTTACTCTGGAAAACGGTGGGGGGCTAGAGTCTGATAAATTACTGTGGTAAGTCATAGTTGGGGAAGAGAGGAAGAGATGAGCTATAAAGGAGGCTTAATTAGTCTGGGAAGTTCTGATGGCATTTTATTCTGTGTCATAGACTGAGTCCTATGATACTAACAGTAGTTAGGACATGT
>NW_015272872.1:0-375 GCF_001447785.1 Gekko japonicus
CACACACACACACAGACACTTTTAAGTAGGAGGACCTGCATCATTTCAGGCCAAGCACCAGGGCTCTGTTTTTCTTCTGGCGCTACAGGAGGGATCTCCAACTGAAAAAGAGACTCACAGTCCTCGCTGGCTGGTGCCCAAGAATTCCCTGGAGGCATACACGGGTGCATGAGTGGCATCGATGGCCCAGTACAGAAAGAACAGCTGCTGGCTGGCGCGCTGCCTGCTAATGAAATCCAGGGCTTCCTGGAAGCGACAAGAGAACCGACTCAGAGGTTGCCGCTCAGGCCCCATGGATGCAAGAAGCGGCGGAAAGGACCAGGGAGTTTTTGCAGGATAAACGCTACCTGCAAGTAGATTTGAGTCAGGTTTGTT
>NW_015272873.1:0-375 GCF_001447785.1 Gekko japonicus
CATGAATTCTGATCCTTTAAAAACAAAATCAGAATTGTGACCAGCCACGCAGTTTTACAGACTCCAGGGTAGCTTCCACGAGAACGATCAGCAGAGAGAGGCTTATGAGTTGCAGTCTTGAGGTCCTCTCATTCCAAGGGTTTATGACCCTGTAGATTCTCTGGAGACTCCTCCAGTCCTGGGAATGAATTCCTCTGTCGCCCCAGCATGTCTTTGATTTGAGGCATGCGTGCCCTCCTTCCCACCCCGCAGCCCCCAGAACGTCTTCCTCTTCTCTGTTCTGGAAGAATATTTATTTATTTAGGTGCATGCCAAGCGAGACCGGCCTCTTTTGTGAACTGGAACAGATGCACCCTGGGCCTGGGGAAAGCTGGG
>NW_015272874.1:0-375 GCF_001447785.1 Gekko japonicus
CTCCTTCAATGGAGGCAAAGGTGGCCCCCGGCAGTACAGCTGCGCCATCTGCCGGAAGGGCCGGATAGTGCTTTTCTCTGCCCGCTAGGTGGGTGTCAGAATGCAACTTAGGACCATGTTCAGGGGATCTCAAATCCTTTGCCTCCCTCCCTCTGGAGCAATATATTGAGTGACTCACCAAAGTCAGAGAGCTGGAAAGTCCTGTCCATGAAAGTGGCTTTGTTGCCATCTTCGCTGATCTCTGGCATTGGTATGTTCTTGATTCGAACAAAATGCTCCAAGAGCTCGCTGGGAGTCAGCTGATCTCGCCACTGGCTAGGACCAGAACTATGGTGGAGGGTGGGGGTGGAAAAAGGATTAAGGAACAGGAGACAT
>NW_015272875.1:0-375 GCF_001447785.1 Gekko japonicus
CCTAGCAATCCTCATTGACAGAGAGCTCCCATTCTTGATCTTATCTCACCATCTCCCATCAAAATATTCCTTTTCCGTTAAGTACCATAAAATTACCTTTTTTCTGTTCTTCCTCCAGGAACTCTGTTTTATGGAGAAAAAAGGAAGCAAGTTTAATTAGAGGATCATTCTATTCAGCAACTTGCCAGTAAACCCCCTCTTCACACTGAATTCCTTAATGGCATGCAACATTCACATTAAACAAATTATCAACTGTAACCTCCCAGGGTTGACAGAGAGCTTCCCTCCCCTGTTTTAAGCAGCATCACCCATCAACATTTCACTTATTTTTTATTCCCAGAAAATTACCTTTATTCATTGCCTGGTCCAGAGATG
>NW_015272876.1:0-375 GCF_001447785.1 Gekko japonicus
GTGTGTGTGTGGGGGCGCTGCAAATTTGAGTGGGGTGCTGCCCACAGCGGCCCCCTCAATGGCTATGGGCCTGGTCTCCCCATGCTGCACTCCCCAGCCAAATCGGGCCCCGGACCACTTGGGAAGGTGAGTCCGCTGATGCCACATCTGTCTGTATAACGAGTTGGGGAATTCCCATCTGACTTGTGTCTAGGTGGCCCTTGTTCAAGTGGACACCAGAATACAATTATGGGCTAGATCCCTTTCTACCGAGAAGGGACAGTGATGATCGGTACTTCGTAGGAAGCCACGGGGCAATTGCTGAGTTTGCCTGTTAGCCTGGCCACAAGTATCTGCCTGATCCACACTGTTGCTGGCCTTGCTAACATCCTACAA
>NW_015272877.1:0-375 GCF_001447785.1 Gekko japonicus
GTAGCAGATAGGTAACGTGCTTAACAGAAGTGTTAAGTCTGGGACCATTTGGGATGCAAACCCTTTAGAGGATCTAAAATGAAGCCAGTTGTAGCCTCCGGCCACTTCCGTTCTCTTTTGCAGAAGGGGAGAAAAAATGGGGGAGGGAATGCTTGCTTGTCCTGTGTCCCCCTTTTCCCCTCCAGTCAGGATATGTTTGGGGCCCACGTATCAAATCAGTTGTATGATTTTTTTTATATATCCCAAAAAGGACCACGGCACCTCTCTCCTGCTTGCTGGTTCTGTAGTCAACCATTACTGTTTTGTACTTCACTTTCCCGAGCCTATAATAAAAGTGGAGGGAGAGATCTGTCCTTTTATTACTGTTGAGCCCCT
>NW_015272878.1:0-375 GCF_001447785.1 Gekko japonicus
AATTGTAGGATTATAAATGCTGCAATTTAGTGGTTCCATTGGACGTCAGTGAACACACAATTGATGAGCATTTTTGTTCAACAGTTTTGTTTGCAAGGCTTAATTACTGATATCGTCAAAATCAAGATAAATAAAATGAAGAAATGTACTTAAGAAAGACAGAAAAGACTTGGAAACAGCATCAAAATTAACATGAAAATAGTGTAATCAGATCTGAGAGCAAAGTATTGTCTCTTTCAGTTTGCATTTTTTTCGAGGATGGCGTTCCATTGCTCAGAATTTCTTTGATCTCAATCTCTTGGTCATTGTCTTTCTCCAAACAGAGGAAAAGTAGCTGGTATCAAGATAAATCAACAATAGGGCTTTTCATTTTAG
>NW_015272879.1:0-375 GCF_001447785.1 Gekko japonicus
GTTTTTCCCCAAGGTCAGCCTTGCTCAGGATTACGTATGTGTAACATATGGAGAGTGCGCTTTCAGTGTGTAACAATTCCTCTTTTTAGGTAAGTCTGTCCACACCCTTAGATTGTGGGGAGCACGCCTTTCTTAATGGGAAAATTGTAAATATTTGTGTTCTCTCCCCCCGCAGGCTTTTGGGATGTTGTAAATATAACTAAATAATAACGAACAATTTAGAGTGTAACTTATTTAGAGAAGTTCCATAATTAGATTCGATATATTGATGGGGAACCCAGCCTGCTCTACAACGAGCATAAAGATACTTCGTTCTGATGCTTCTCTTTCTGATGAATTACAAATCTTTCTTGTAGGTTCCCCCCCCCCCCCCGC
>NW_015272880.1:0-375 GCF_001447785.1 Gekko japonicus
ACTCTACAGCTTAGAGGGAGCACTGGCCCCAGAGTGTCACACTGTGGTTCAGTCCTGCTCCCCACCAGCACCCCACCTCCTCACCTCTCCTCAGCAGGGTCTCCTTCCCGTAGTCCAGGTACTTCTGCAGCCATTCCACGCAGCGCCCCTCCACGAAATTCCTGCGCCCTTCGGTCCAGACCCGGTCCGTGTCCCACCTCCGCTTGGTCACCTGGGCCCGGCTGTCGGTGGCCGTCCAGGTGAGGGTCTCTTTGTCCAGGCTGAGGTAGTCCTTCCCATCGTAGGCAAACTGGGAGTAGCCCCTTTTGCGCCCCTCCTTGGAGAGTTCACATCCGTGCATCCACTGCCAGGTGTGCAGCCCTGGAAGAGAGAGAG
>NW_015272881.1:0-375 GCF_001447785.1 Gekko japonicus
AAGTCGGCTGCGACTCGACGGCACTTTACGCATACAAGAAGTCAACGAACAAGGCACGATTCAGCAAAAACAAAGCCTATTTCATCAGTGCCATTGATATCAAATGGGAGAACGTAGCACTTATTTATTTAAAATACTTTAGACACGTCTTCCTACAGGGCTCAAGGCAGCTTACAATAGCAATAAAACACATGGAAAAGGTTTGCTTAGCTCGCTTTGAATTCAATGAGAGTTAAAAACACACAAAAGATTGTGTCCTCCTTTGCAATAGGGAATCAGCTCTGATGTTTGTCATTCTATCCTATGTGGCTGTTATGTATGTAAGTGCCGTCTACTCGCAACCAATTTATGGTGACCCCCAGGGGTCATTTCGTA
>NW_015272882.1:0-375 GCF_001447785.1 Gekko japonicus
AAAAAAAAAGTTCCCTATGGAGACTGTTCTGAACAGCTGGAGCCAACCAAACATCCCAGTCCTCATTAGGGGGAAATGGTGCTGACGTCCAGTAGATCAGAGGAACAATTGTTCATCTGAGTCATTTATCATCCCAGTGGGTAAAGATGCCTCCTAGTAGAAAACACAGACTCAAGAGTTTAACTGATACAAACTAAAGGGCATATTAAGTCACTATGGATAATGTGATACATAAACAACTAAGTAGATAAAGATTAATGCAGATTAACAACCAATCTTTTAAAGTGAAGAAGTTAAGGATTGGGAGAAGAACAGGAACAGATATAGGTTACTATTTCTTTCAAGCACACACACAACATGGCATTGATGGTATTG
>NW_015272883.1:0-375 GCF_001447785.1 Gekko japonicus
CCCCCCCCGTATCTACCTGCTACTTGAGTTACGAAGCAGACCAATGAGGATTTCCAAGGGAGGCAAACCCGGAGGGCTGGAGACACCAGGGGGCGCGTGCGCGGATACCTGATAAAGTCGCTGTACTCCATCCAGAAGACCCCCTCGCTGCTCCCGTGGGGCATCAGCTCATGCCGCAGGTGCACGGGCCAGTGGGGCCACTCGTCAGACCAGCTGCCGTTCCAGGAAAAACGGCCCCAGGGGTTGCGGAGTCGCAGCAGCCTGGGAGGGTGGAAAGAAGGCGGCAATGGGAACCCCCCGTACTGAATCTGGCCCCAGAGAGACCCAGACGGAGACGGCATCACCCAAGGCAGACTCCGCCTGACGTGGCTCACA
>NW_015272884.1:0-375 GCF_001447785.1 Gekko japonicus
TTGGAAGGTGGAGTCTATGGCATTATATTCCTTTGTGGTCCTTCCCCACTTCCAACCCCACCATCTCCAGGGTCCAACATACAAATCTTCAGGTATTTCCTTACCTGGAGTTGGTAACCTCATCTACTTCCCTTATCTGTCACTTTGTCTTAAGTGTCCCCTCCCCTAGCAGCCTCTGCCTAGGAAAACTGTGGACCAGTTTTGTAATGCTGGCTACCGAGCCAGGCCAACTTGCATGGCAGGGAACTCTTAAGGACTTGTGTGTTGGCACCTCAATTCCCCTTGTATCACACTCCCACAGTATTTCCACTTTCCCTCCTCCTGTCAATCCTGATATCCTCTCCCTTTTCACTGCCTCATTCTCTCCTTCTCAGC
>NW_015272885.1:0-375 GCF_001447785.1 Gekko japonicus
ATTAGAATAGCGGTCAGTGTTGGACTCAGATCTACGAGACCCAGGTTCAAATCCCCCAACCCCTTTCCTGCCACGGAGCTCTCTCGATGGACTCGGGCCAGTCCCGTTCTCCTGTTAGGCACATTCACGGAAGCTAGGCCCAACGGCTACCCGCCATGGTGGCTAGAGAGGGAACCTTCGCCACCAGAGTCAATCAGCCTCTGAAGACTGGGCTAGGAAGCGACACCAGGCCTTGGCCTCTGTGCCTTGCTCGTTGTCCGCACTATCGTTGGTCGGCCACGGCGCAAGACTAGATGAACCGCTGGTCTGAGACAGCAGGGCTTGTCTTGCATCCTTAAACTCTCTCAGGGTAGCCATGTTGGTTTGCAATGGAAC
>NW_015272886.1:0-375 GCF_001447785.1 Gekko japonicus
ACAAAGTTTGAGTCCAGTGAGGCACCTTTCAGACCAACTTTGTTCTTGAGCAGTCATACTGCTTCCCCATCCACACACTGCATGCTGGTCTACAAGCCGCTTTCTCATTATGTGTTAAGCATGATCCAGGGGAAATTAGTTAAAAGAGTCCTCTAGGCCAGAATATCCACCCACGGAAGAGACTGCCCACTGCAGCCCTGCATGAGTTATTGCTCTGGGCTCCTTCCAGACATCGGGTAAAATAGCTCTTACTCATCTCTGCAGTGGGTGTGATTGCAGCAATCAGGGCAGAGGGCTAGCAGAAATAACCTCCCACCTCCTGTTGGAAAAGTCAATGTCTGGTGTCAGATAGGATACTGAGGTCAGCACCTTCTC
>NW_015272887.1:0-375 GCF_001447785.1 Gekko japonicus
ATGGCCCCACCCCCACCCATCTCCAGGGGTTTCCCACCCCAGAGCTTGGCAACCCTAACTCCCCACCCCACATCGTTCTGAGAATTTGGAGGTATTTGTTTCTTAACACTGGAAGAATATAGAGCGTGCGGGGGGGGGGTCCCCAACCCCTTTGAGCACCTTTGGAATTCTGACCCAGGGGGATGTCCTCTGTGCCAGGAGTCTCCCGCGTGGAGAAAGTGAGTAGCGCTCCTACCTGGAAGAGCTTCTGAGTGGCTGCTGGAGATCTGTAAGGTGCCCTGACCCAGATAGCCCAGGCGAGCCCAATCCCGTCAGATCTTGGAAGCTAAGCAGGGTCTTATTTGGCTAGTATTTGGGAGGGCGGCCTCCAAGGAA
>NW_015272888.1:0-375 GCF_001447785.1 Gekko japonicus
TGAGAGTGTGTGAATGGCCCAAAGTCACCTAGTAAGTTTACATAGCAGAAAGGGGAATTCGAACCTGAGTCCCCTAAAGCGTACTCCAGCACTCTAACCAGAACACCAGATTGACTTTCACACCTCACTGATATCCTTGTATACCTGGAAACATAACATGTGTTAAAGCAATGCCAGCCAGCCAGCACAGAAACTTGTTTCCATTGAATCAAGAGCAGCCCTTAAACCTTTGAGAAGTCTTCCGAAAAAGACTTTTGCTCTTTGGAAATCATACGTTGACCGTTTTCTGTTTTCCCTTAGTTCTTATACGCCTTGACTTCCTGTCCTCTGTCAAGAATAAACCATTTTCCTTATTTACAATCATAATTTGCCCAG
>NW_015272889.1:0-375 GCF_001447785.1 Gekko japonicus
AAGTGCAGGTGATTTGGGAAGGGTATTCTCCTACCTGGTGTCTCAGGGGACCCAACCCCGCTCAGCATCATCAGCCAGTAGCCCATGTTTTCAGACCACTCTCTGACTAAAGCTACAGGGCCAAAACTAGATGCAATTTTCTATAGTGTTTACCAGGGGGTGGGAAAACCCGAAAGGGAAGGTTCTTCAGGGAGAAAGATAAATCAGACTTGGAATTAGAAGTGACTAATTTTGCATCCAATCCAGACTCCAGAGGCTGGGTGGGTCTTTTGTTGGTTATCACTAAACCCTTTCTGCAGCTACCAGACATGGCCCAAACCAGGAGTAAATACTAAGGACAGCGATACTACGAAAGCTAAATCAAATGCTCTCTTC
>NW_015272890.1:0-375 GCF_001447785.1 Gekko japonicus
CTCTGAAGCTAGCTGGAACTCCATTCCTGACCAAAAATAGCCCTGGAATTGATCCATAATTTCATTACAGCCCATATTTTTCATTGTCTGGAACCGGACTCTAGCCTTGATGTCACCACCACCACTTACTGGCCATTAAGACCACACCTGCCTGGCACAGCCCTAACAAGGAAAATAACACCAGGGGCAGCCTCAGCCTCTCCCCTACATGCCAAGAGGCAGCTCGGATGACAGCTCCAGCTGGTAGGCCCAGCACTGCTGATGAGCTAGCAAGCTGGACTATACCTCCTCAGATCAATGATGGACTAAAGTGATCAAATCAAGAAGGGCTAAGTCTCTGGCCTACCAGGGAACACCAACAAGCACCTCCCTCAC
>NW_015272891.1:0-375 GCF_001447785.1 Gekko japonicus
AGCTGCAAGTGCTACTTACCAGTGGCAAATTCACAAGGAGATTAAGCTGTTTGCTGCACTAATGATCTAATCTTGAGATCAACTTGCCTGACTTGCTCCCTTCAATTATGGCAAGTTCACCTGTGTGATGAAAATGGTGGCATCCCTACTCCCAAGTGCTATTAATCTGTGGTAAGGAAAAGAAAAGTGTAACTAACCTATTGGGTTAAATTATGGGCCAAACTAAAAGTGATGGGGAGGGAGGGACCCTTGAGCATTTTCACAAGTGTGTCCATTCATGTTCAAGGAAGAGAAGGGATGGATCAATTCCTAAGCAAAAATGTGTGCTATTGTTGTTGTTTTTTACCATATCCACCCCCAGCCCAACTCATTTCT
>NW_015272892.1:0-375 GCF_001447785.1 Gekko japonicus
GTTTGAATCGGCAGCATCTTTATGTGTGCAGTTTTGGGTAAACCCAATGCAAACCGGTTCGGCAAGTATTTGCTGTTGCTCAGCACAAGCTGAGCAGACTGAGTGACTAGTACACATACGACCACCACCTTTGAATGCAGTAAGTTGAACAGCTAAACATGTGGCAAAACTTGCAGCATCGCTAATTCAGACTCAACAAGGTTTCCTAGCAATGTAATCCAACAGCTTCTGCTGTGGTCTCTGATCTCCAGTATGTTGGGGTTATACTGTGGTGCTGAGCATTCTCTAGTTTATCCAAATCCTTTTGTAAATTGTTGTAAAAATCAATCTAAACATCTTTCTTTTCTTTTTTTTAAATCTACCCTCAAAGGGTAG
>NW_015272893.1:0-375 GCF_001447785.1 Gekko japonicus
CCCAGCCCTTGCAAAAGAGGAGAGGGTTTCTTCCGAGCGCCGCCGAGAGTTCCCAGGTTGTTCCGTTCCTCCTAAGCCCACGGGCACTGCCAAAAGGGAGCTCGCTACAGGAGCCAAAGGCTGTTTCCCCCCATGGAAGGCGCCCGCCACTGCAGCCTCGCCAGGAGACACTTCCCAGGAACTCGTGCCACACGGGAACCCATGCCAACCACAACTGGGAAGGAAGGGAGGAAGGAGCCCTCACGGGTACAGCTGCTCATCCCAAGACTGCGCAAGCTAACCGCACCCTGTGATGCATTTCTCTTTAGCATTTGCCAACTGCATTTTCAAATAAAGAGCGCTTCGGGAGCACGCCTGGTCTGGCCTGCGTGCCTG
>NW_015272894.1:0-375 GCF_001447785.1 Gekko japonicus
TCTTCCCACTGTCCATACAAATATGTTGAATCAATCAGCTTTCTGAAGCAGTTTTTGCCCTGGCAAGTATGCATCCTAATTCATAGCAAAGTACAGCACAGCAACACCACATAACTTTTTCCATGTTCATATTGGATAGAATCTGTTGAACACTGTACTTACTTCAAGTGCTAGCCTGAATAGCATTGCACCATAAGACACTGCATTTTGTTTTTCTAGTCCCTCGCACTGAAGCATATCACCAGCTGCTGAGCCATCCTGTTGTACCCACATCCTATCACTACTGCCTTGCAAAAACATGCTCAGAGAAAGGACTAGGTCAATTACATGCTACATTATACAACCACAAAGGCATCTGTGGATGTATGTGTGAAG
>NW_015272895.1:0-375 GCF_001447785.1 Gekko japonicus
AAAAATGGTGAACTAGAATGGGAAACATGGGCCAGATACAAACTTTCGTGTTCTTTATTTACATCAAGTAGGGTGAATGTAAAAGTTAAAAATGTAGTTAACAAGCAAGAAATAAAAAAAACTGTGCTTGTAAATATCTAACAATCATTTCCGTCTTTTTCATCCACATTTTAAAATGAAGTCATGCATTCAATCCACCACACTTACCCCTTTCCTAAGGGTTAAAATGAGGCAAAGAACTTCTGCAAATAATGTTGTTTGCTAAAACAATTAAAACTATCTAATAATTCTACAACACAGAGGTATCAATTCACAATTTATATCCACTGATTCTGCTCTGCCAGCACAAAATCCCTCTTCTGTCCATGGAAATCT
>NW_015272896.1:0-374 GCF_001447785.1 Gekko japonicus
CTCTGAAACAAAAAATACCCTAGTATGTATAGTATGATTATGTTTGTGTGTAGGGGGGTGGATACCAGCAGATTAAAGGAGGACATAACTGAATCCTTGTTTATGCTATTTACCTTTGATTCCCTTTAAAATATGGCCTTGCTGAGTTCTTCATGTATGTTACTTCCCATTTCTTTTATCTCTTCCCTCAAATGACCAAAACAGAAGCAAAAGCCTTCAGGAGCTGTTGTTCTAAAAAGCAACTTTATACCAGCTCATATCTGATTGCATAAAATCTTTTATAGTGATAATATAACTCCACATTAGGATCAGGGCATGAAAGAAAGGCATACAGTACTTAACAGGGACACAGCACTATGATGGAGTCTCAAGAT
>NW_015272897.1:0-375 GCF_001447785.1 Gekko japonicus
TAACCACTTCACCAAACTGGCTCTCAAGACACCTTTTGCAGTACGTGCTGATGTTCCATCAGAGGTCAGTGTAGCTATGCTGTTGAACAGAAGGGAATTACAAGCAGAGCTTGACTCATGTGGCTTAATTCAGAGGTCGGTCCACCAAGGGTGACAAAAAGATGCAAATTGTTTTTGTTTATAGTGATGTTTATTAAAAGACTAATAGGTGTTACAAGAGAGGTGATGATGATACATAATAAAGGCAAAGCAAAAGAACAGTTACCTCTTCAGTTGCCTGGGGACGCCAGAGTGAAATAATTGGGGAGTGTGTTTTTGGGGTGCCTCTCTGCAGTCTAGGCCTACCAGTAGAGTTGCCAGGTCTGGGTTGGGAAA
>NW_015272898.1:0-374 GCF_001447785.1 Gekko japonicus
ACGGCCCGCTGCGAGACTGGCTGTCGGGCAACGGTTGGAGACCCCAAGGCGGAAGGTCGTCTCCCCTGGACCCTCCCCAGCCTCACACCAGGCACCCCCTCCCTCATTTGACTTGACAGTGACTGTGAGATATCTGACCTTGGGGGAGGGCGGAGCCAGCCGGTGCCACCTCTCCCTCTTGCTTTGACCCAGGTGGTGCAGGAAGGGCATGATGGGGTGGCCTCCAAGGCTGGGGATCAGCCCCCCTGAGACACTGGGACACTTCTAGGAGGGGGCCCCAAAGGGACCACTCCTTCTAGATGGGGCCTCTACCAGTGTGTGGGGGGGCAGATTTTAAAGGCTGGGCCAGCTGTGGGGGTCGTGTGAGCAAAAAT
>NW_015272899.1:0-374 GCF_001447785.1 Gekko japonicus
GACTTATTTTTAATTAGATAATGTAAGATCTAAACAATAACAGCTACCTTTTACACATTTAAATGTTGTATTATTGTGTCCCTCCCGCTTGTCAGGGTATGGGTGATGTGTGTGTAATTCACAGGACGGGCTTTCTTCAGCTTTAACAGTTCTGGCTGGCCTATATGTGAGCTAATAGGGCTTTCCTGACTATCAAGGCAAAGGAATTGATTGTGGGAGTGTGTCCTTGACTGGAAAAGGTAGTATGTAAATGCCGAAGTGCTCAAGAATGTTACCTGGAGATATGGATCTTATTGGGAGGTTTGGTTAATAATGCAGAATTTGTCCACTCGTAGAAGTGTGATGCTGAGTGCAGCGAATAAATCTCCCAAGAA
>NW_015272900.1:0-374 GCF_001447785.1 Gekko japonicus
CCAACCTGGATCTGACAACCCTAACCCTGATATCTCCTACTGGTGGCTGGTGGTGTTGGTGGACCCTGGCAACCCTACTTCAAAGTCCAGAAGTCCATTCGAATAGATGGGCATCAAAGGGTATATTTCTGCTTAGGACTGAAGTTTGTGCTTTTACATAACAATTTCCTCTCATGACCTTTGAAGATTTAAAACATAAATTATGAGAGCAGGTAGACAGGTAAACAGACAGTAGTCTGCCACTGAAAGGAAAAGAGCTGAAATTTACAATAGATGTTCCCAAATTTATTTTATTTTACTACAAATATATTCCACCTTTCTCCCCAATGTGGCTTACAACATTTCCCTCTTATAGAATCATAGAATGTTAGAGT
>NW_015272901.1:0-374 GCF_001447785.1 Gekko japonicus
TTGAGCAAGGGAAACCTTTACATTTACTAGCTGACAAAACTGAGACTTGGAGAATGCAAGTTGTGTGGATCTTTTTTTTTTACTGGTATGGGAGTTACAACTGTGCTGTGGCACAACTGTGTCTTGAGGACCTTCCCCCCCCAGCTCTGTTCCCCCTCTCCCATCATGTGCTCAGAAGAAGGATCAGCTCTTTGATGCTTGAAGGCATGAAGTGAATAAGACTGGTATACAAGGCATTTCACCCTCTGATAAATCAAAGGTGGTGGCCGTTGTCGGAGATTGTCATAGATGGAATGGGGTATTACTCTGATCGAAGAAAGAGGAAAATGCCTGTGTTCCTAATCAGATCAGCCTTGTATAATTGGCTTTTAAAC
>NW_015272902.1:0-374 GCF_001447785.1 Gekko japonicus
GTTTAAGTCACCAGCCAAAAAAGAAAGGAATATCAAGATGCTGCAGTTCCAAGTTTGCACACAGTTGTTCTCAGAGCAGCGATTGTTCAAGAATCTTCCTACTGGCAGATTGAGGGGACAGGTAAACATTGATCAGAATTAGATTCACTTCAGTGGATTGAATTGAAACAGCAATTGGGAGAGGGGGAGCGGAACTGAGAACAGTGCTTCATATATTCCGTACCTGTGAAATAAGGCAGGTGAGCCCTGCTGTGGGCCTGCCATTTGTTTTAACTGCTGGAATGGCTATGGAGGTGTAGCCCAGGAATTCCAGCTGATTCACTAAGTCCCCCACCAGCCAACTGATCAGTACTGTGGGAAGGGACCCCAGAGTG
>NW_015272903.1:0-374 GCF_001447785.1 Gekko japonicus
TTATGAGTTTAAGATGACTGTCTGCACAAGTCCTCTATCGGTATCAGATATTACTAACAGGACTGCAGCGTCTACAGAGCAGTCCTATGGGCCCACTGTGCCACCCATCTGCCAATGCTGGTGTCATATCGGCACAGTTTAGCCAGGATCCTTTGCACTACTGGCAAAGAAAACAAACATAAAAGCACATAGTTCAAAACAGACACTCACAGAGCAGCCATGGCAACACTGCTGACAGGTGCCAATCTCAAAGCAGGAGGCCTATGATACCCAACAGTTCAACCTTGAATGGAAAGAACTGGTCTGCAGGTAGTGACACTGAACTCCCACAACACCAGTAGTTCTGAAAAGGTGTTTTAACTTTTTTTAAAAAA
>NW_015272904.1:0-374 GCF_001447785.1 Gekko japonicus
GCACTTTCAGCATTTTTATCCTCTCCTGGCTAATTTCCAAAGTCAAAGCCTAGTTGGAAGAAATGCTTCAAATGGTGGAATGCAGATGTGGGGAGGTTAGCTGCCCTCAACAGACATTTTGTTTTTGTGTATAAACAGATGTCCTTCCTTGCTTTGCATAGGAACAGATAGACCCATGCATGTTAAGTCTTTCCCATGGCAGCCTCTGTTTCTACCTCCACCCACAGTTGGCCTATGAGGTGTCTATTATGGAGAGGCATGGGGCAAGCTGTAGCACCTGCCTCCCCCTTCCCACTACCAATTTGACTAGTTTGCCTGTCAACAAGTGCAGTCATTCACTTAACGCTGGAGATAAGATGCTGTTTCTCTGCCAG
>NW_015272905.1:0-374 GCF_001447785.1 Gekko japonicus
ACCTTTACCTATGAGAGACTAGCAGTACAAGCCTAAGCAAAGTTATACTCTTTGATTTCAACGTACATTGATTTAGGCATCGCTCTGCTTGGGACCGCACTGTAAGGGCTGGATTGTACTTGTATACATCTCACTTGATTTATCTGAATTATTGTACTCACGATGACCGGCAGCTGAATGTGTGCTCTGATTTCATTGAAAAGCATTTTATACCAGATGGTATTTATTGCATTCATTTACTTTGAGATTATTTTACCCTATTTCGCTACAGCGCTCCCCAACAGTTTGCCAAATAAAATCGACATAACAATGTAACCCCCTAATTAGAAGCAATAGTAAAACAACAAATAAGAATAAGCAAAAGAAAACAATAA
>NW_015272906.1:0-374 GCF_001447785.1 Gekko japonicus
GCTCGCCACAAAAAGAGCTAAGAGCTTCAGGCTGCCAGACAATCTTCAGCGCTCCACACCCCACTGCCACACAATCATTCTAATCATTGGCGGCACTTTCCACTGTCAGACTGGCATAACTCTTGCACAGGATCCCATTTTCAGTGACCTTCGCACCCAGGTCGCACCAGGTTCTGTCCAACATTCTAACCGCTGTGACCCATTGGAGCCGGCTATTTCCCTTCCTTGGAAGAAGACTCAGCTACTTTTCTAGAAAGCCCTTTTTGCAGGAAAAGTCTGCTGAAGTCTGAAGGCACGGCGGTTGGTATTTTTCCTTGTTTGTTTGTTTATTTATTTATATTTATGCCCCGTCCTCCCCGCAAGCGGGCTCAGGG
>NW_015272907.1:0-374 GCF_001447785.1 Gekko japonicus
ACCCCGAGCTCCTTGAAGGACAGGTGGGATGAAAATGTACCAGAGAGACAGAAGAACGATAAGCATTAAACACGGCGGCACGGCCCAATATTTGTATTCCAGTCTTGCATATCGTTACGGTTTGGGGAGACCCAGATTGGGGGCCCTGCCGAGTGGCTGGCTAGCAGGCCCACCCGGCATCTTTTGACATCCACTGCTGTACGGTGGAGCCAGACAAAGGAGAGAGGGAGGCTCCAGAGCCTCACACACATTTGGAGCCCAAGGCAAGAGGGGCTGAGGGAGACCTTGGGATGCCGTGAGCAAGCCGCCTTTAGTCCATCAGCGGAAGGCTACCGAATGATTACATTGCGGGACCGCCTTTCCCCGTATGTTCC
>NW_015272908.1:0-374 GCF_001447785.1 Gekko japonicus
TTACATGCCCTGCAGAAAGGTAATAACTCAGAACAAATGGGATAATCTTCTCATTTAATTCTAGCACTGAGGCACTTGCAAGAAGCTCTGCTGCAGTTTCCAGTGAAAGCACAGGCACCTGATGACTATGTCCACATTCTTCATCACCAATTATTACATGTGGAGTGTTTTATTTTCCATATTACGGATAGTAGTGTATGGTGGCATGAAGACAGCTTCTTGAAATGCAGATTCCTGACCACTGTACTATCTTGGGAATCTCAGCTTCCTTTCCAAGCAATATTGCCCATATACAGTAATGATGCAGATGTGTTGGTCATACATCCAGGAAATGTCATGCATAGACATCAACTCATGAAGCTGCCTTCTACTGA
>NW_015272909.1:0-374 GCF_001447785.1 Gekko japonicus
GCAAAAAGCTAGCTTTGGCAGCACTGCTTTTGTTGCACCAAATGCGTCAGGCAGAGCAACTCTGAAAAATATTCGGTGATGATGGGATCATCCATGTGGTACATGGACATGTCATGTTTAACAGAGACAGTGTTGATTGTTCATCACTTAACTGGTTTGAATGTTTTCCAGGGGCTCTCATCAGAAGGAAAATAAATATCTGGTTGTGGTGACAGACGGCCATCCCTTGGATGGCTATAAAGAGCCCTGCGGAGGACTGGAAGATGCTGTCAACGAAGCCAAGCACCTGGGCATCAAAGTGTTCTCCATTGCCATCTCTCCAGATCATCTGGTATGCAGTGAGCATGCATGGAGGTTGTTAGACCAACTGGCCA
>NW_015272910.1:0-374 GCF_001447785.1 Gekko japonicus
AGGGAATTTTGAATCCGACTCCATGCATGGAAAGAGGGAGGGGAGGAAGGATGGAGCATGCAAGCACATCAGACAGGCTGCACATATGCCCACAGCAGGAAAACTGGTTTGTCGTGACAGCTGAATGCAGTCAGTTAGTCTCTTGCTCCAGGCAACCTGAGGGATGTTGGCCCAAGAAGGAGGGAAAGTCCACGGCTTCTCCACTGAAAATTCTAGCCAAGCCAACCGAAATCCCCATGATTCCTTGATAAAGAAGCCATGGCAGTCACACTGGTATGAAAAGAATATATGGGTTGCATCTACTGATGCATCAGTGGAAGGTATTGATCTTCCCCGCTTTCTCTTCCCCCAAGCAGACCCTTCCAACCTGGGTA
>NW_015272911.1:0-375 GCF_001447785.1 Gekko japonicus
ACTGCTGAAATACTGTTATAACTTGATTAACTATTGAACTATTTTAATCAGATTTGAGATTGCATTTGATTAATTCAACTTGATTATTTGTTAAAATGAAATATTAACCTAATTGTTAAGCTTGAAAATAGTTTGTTTTGAATAGATCACCAATTAATTCCTATATATCCTGATTACAATTTAATACCATAGAAGCTAAATTAATTGATTACTTAGTTGATTTCACAGATTTTAAATATTGCACTGACTTCATAGCACTTTTAATTTGTTGAACTACACAGTTCCCATATCAGCTCTCATCATTTAAGAAGTAGCAGCGAACTCTCTAGAAGATAGACTTGCAAACACTCAGTACAACACAACCAGAACACACTC
>NW_015272912.1:0-374 GCF_001447785.1 Gekko japonicus
GATTTCTCTGAGAGTGACTTATCGTTGACTTATCAAAGACTGTGAGTGAGATGTTTGCTTCTAATTTAAATTCAGTAAAAGGTGTTCCATAGCCATCAGAAGTCAGGGGAACACTGATTTAAAAGCTTGTTTCTCAGCACACGTTCATACAGGGTGGGAGGAGAGAAGAAAGCATATGCTCATTATCCATTATGAGACCGACATTATGACATTATGAGAGATTTTCTGCAGACTGATATACTTCATGCAGATTTTGTGCAGCAACTCTCAAACTGGCTACGTCATTCTGTGAAACAGGAAGATTCTATTCTTTCTAACATGCTAAAACTTGGTAGGACTCAAGCTAAGGTTCCCAGCTTTGGGTGGGAAAATAC
>NW_015272913.1:0-374 GCF_001447785.1 Gekko japonicus
ATTCCTGCTTGGCTCCATTTCCTCCTCTAATCCAGGACAAGCATCTTGCCTCTGCTGCCTAGCGCAGCAGAGTGAAGAGATTTTTGTTATGGTTATTGGTTTGCTGTAGCTTGGGCAGCATGTGGGTTTGGTGGTGGGTGGTCCATATGTCTCATCTCTAATAGAGGCACTGGAGTGACTGAATATTGACCCTTGGTGCTTGGCAGATGGGAGCATTACTAGGCATGGGTTTAAAATTAGGGCAGAAAATAAATGGGTTTTCTCTAGGACCAGCATAGTTGCAGCAGTAGAGTATTTAACAGCCTTTCTTTAATATACTCCACCTTCCCTGGTTCTGCTTCATGCAACCTTTGCAAACCCAGCTGCTGGGACAG
>NW_015272914.1:0-374 GCF_001447785.1 Gekko japonicus
CCATCATCTTGTAACATTATTCTAATAACATAAAAGGCCAACAATGTAATCTATTATCTATTCATGTTACAAGATGCTTGCAGTGAGTAATCTTTTTCCAGCCTTGTCTTCCCAGAGAAACCCTCTGTGACCTCTGAAAGGCATTGACAAAACTGTAAAGAAGGGAGGGGGTAATTATTCCTACCTCACTAAAGGAAACTTGGTAGAGGATGTGTAGCAAAGCAACCTTTCTGCTTGAGCATGAACATGTAAATATATGAAACTGCATTATACTAAGTCAGACCATTGGTCTATCAGTGTCAGTTTTGTTTACAATGACCGTCATTGGCTGTCTAGGGTTGCGGTCAGACGGCTCTTTAGATCCAGCCCAGGCA
>NW_015272915.1:0-375 GCF_001447785.1 Gekko japonicus
GCAATGCTGACTGGGCCTCACTCTTTTTCTGAGTAATTCCCCCTAGCTGGACAGCTGATTGGTGGCAGTATAGTGAGGCCTGGCGGTGGGGGACTGGCAACCCTATTTAATATGCATTGTGCCAGAAATTATCTAACATATTCCTAAGGCAGTAAACAATCCATCTCTAGTACAAGACCCAGTGGGTGGAACAGAAGTTGTGGAAGAGCATAATAATAGCCTGAATGCTACTTCAGACACACAAACCAAATACAAAGAATCACTTGAGGAAACCTGTAGAAAGAAATAATCCATAGTTGAAAACAATTACCAATGGAATAAATGATAAATAATAATAATTAGAAATAGTTGAAGAGAAGAGATTGGATTTATACC
>NW_015272916.1:0-374 GCF_001447785.1 Gekko japonicus
CTTACACGCTCTTACCTAAAGATATATCCTGCTTGTTCAGTAGGGTATATTCTTAAGTTAACCGGACATAGGCTTCCAGTCTATTTACGCTTTCAACCAGTTGACCGTACGGCATTTGACGTTCATCAGCCGATTACATTTAGGCACATGTTTTTTTTACACGCTGCTGCAATGCTGATCGATAGGGGCAGGTATTTTGAGACTCCCGGAGCCAAGACGGTCTCATCGCCACCCGCTTTTTTTACCCTCTACAGTGACATGGAATCCATCTGCACCGTTTCCCCGAGAGCGCCACCTTAGTCTGCAGGGTTCAGCTGTGAGATTTTCCGGTCAACTGAAACGGGCTACGTTATGAGCAGTGTTCCCTCTAAGCT
>NW_015272917.1:0-374 GCF_001447785.1 Gekko japonicus
AAGCATTTCACATGAGCAGTTGCTTCCCTGAGGAACCCTGTAAGCAGTGGCTGGAAAGAAAACTCTGAAAGCAAAGACCTGGCAGGGATGAATGCTCCAACATTACAGGGTGTGTCTATACAAGGGTTTCTTAGGGCAACTCACTTATGCAAAGCAAAAATGCCAGTAAGCTTCGAATTCCTCCACCCAACTTACTTTCTCAAGCCACTAGTGCTCAGTGTCACTGGGAGCTCCAGCAACAAAAGGTTGGAGCTACTATATGCACCAGTGGCCTTCTAAAAGTTGGGATTCATCTTTACATTTACAGCCTGTAAACCCGGGGCCACTATTAAAGTCTGCATCATACCATAAGAACATAAGAAGAGCCATGCTGG
>NW_015272918.1:0-374 GCF_001447785.1 Gekko japonicus
TGGGTGGTCGCCCTTTCAGCCGGTGGCGCACGTGGCTCCCGCCGCCTGCCGAGCCCGAAGCCTGGTAGCCCCCCGTCCCTTTTGTGGAAAGGCCGGGTCTGAGGCGCGCATCCCCCCACCCCCGCCTATGGGTTGGACTGCAGCCGGTTGCCACGAATTATGGTCGTTGTGCTGTAAACTGTAAAGAGCAGTCAGCTAGATGGGGAAAACGCTGAAATACAACATCCGCGTTGTGAATCTGTGACCGCCTGGTACTTCGCCTAAGATCTTTCTTAGGAGGCCCGATTTTAGATGTGTTCAGGGAGAAATCTATTGCGTTAAAATAACGGGAGCTTTGCTACAGACTTCAAGAGGCCATGGATTCCAGCCCCCGT
>NW_015272919.1:0-374 GCF_001447785.1 Gekko japonicus
TCCACAATGGGCCTTATTCCTAGTTAGTATTTTCCAAGCATTTGGAGAACTTTATGTAAATTACTCCAGAAGCCCTTAGATCCACCTTACAGGATCAGTCTCCCTCTTATTTCAGAAATGTCCATCATTTGTCCATACTGTACACAACTGTTTCTTGTCCTATTTCTCATTGGTTTTGTGAATATACTGGTGGGTATACGCTGATGTTACCATCGACATAATACAAGGGGAGTGGTGCTGAGATAAGTGGACCTTCAAGGCCACTTAGTAACTTCCTGGCTGAGATAAGATGTAAATGGAGAGCTTACTAGTTTGCAGCTCTGTCTCTTACCTCTGTATAGGTAGCTTTAAAGAAAGATTAGACAAATTAATGG
>NW_015272920.1:0-374 GCF_001447785.1 Gekko japonicus
TGCATATTTATTGTGGGAGTCTAAAATCTTTTTAAAGGCTTACAGGGCAGCTTGACGAGTACATCCCCAAGGTTTCTTAGCCATGAGCTGTGCCCACGCATACCTTCAAAAGAAGAAACCCTCCCAATTCCCCTCCTGCAACAACCCCTATAGGGTGTATTTCACTTCTTGTATTCTTTAGGCGTGCATGGTTCCAGGGAGAGCCCTCGAATGCCGTTTGTGCATGGTCGTGTGCCCCCCACATACGCTGCGTATAAAGGAAAGGGCTTGTGCCCCTCCCGTACCCGTGTGCAGCAACCTACAACGGAATGGAGGAAGCAGCGTTTATAAGGGACAATGAGCTCAGCTCAGAGAGCCAGTTTGGTGTCGTGGTT
>NW_015272921.1:0-374 GCF_001447785.1 Gekko japonicus
GTATCACAGGGCTCACTGGACTCAGATCCTTTAATGGCAGTAATAATCAGTGTCAGTTCACCGATTGCTTCCTTCTGTATTTCTGCTGCCTCTTTGCCGGAATAAGCCATGGGTGAGCAAATGGCCTTTCTTGGCACCACTGAACTGAGCAGCCCCTGTGGTGCTGAATGTTAGAGCTGCAGGGGTTACATGGCTTGGTGTGCCATTGTGCACTCCACCCTTTACTGATAGAGTGGCTAAGAGGTTGAGCTACAAATCAGGAAGTCCCCTGTTCCATGCACCTTGGGATCCTTTCCTTCTATCCTCCCCCCCCCCTTTATTATACAAGAAAGGCAGTGTAATTTAGTGGTTAGAATGTCAGACTAGGATCCGGG
>NW_015272922.1:0-374 GCF_001447785.1 Gekko japonicus
AGGTTTTCTGGAGCCCTTTTTTAAAAAAATCGCCAGTTTTCACACAGTAAATCCGCAGCGGTCGAGAATCGTCTGCGGTCTCGCTCAAAGGGATGTACTCTTTGCCGGGTGGCGGCCCACGGCGGCCCAAAGAGGACTGAAAGAAAAGCGTTTGTTAAGTGGGACTGAGATGGATTCCCACCACAGAGCCCCCCGTGTTGATTTCACATGGGCCGCTTTTTGTCGGAACACAAAAGCGACGGGAGAGGGTAAACTTTCTCGGGGGCTGGCTAAACTTTCACTCACCTCTGCCGCCTGCCAGCGTGCCCCACGTCCAATTTTGTTGCAATGTTAACTCTTCTCAGAATTGATGCCAGCCTCCAGGTGGGGCCTGG
>NW_015272923.1:0-374 GCF_001447785.1 Gekko japonicus
TGCTGAATATTGGTTGAGAGAATGGAGGATGACTCATTTCCATTAGAACTTTAGTGGAATCTTTATTCCCAATTCCAAACATGGCCTTAGAGTATGGATCAAAAAAATCTGCACAATGGGGCCATTTACAATTAGGGTTTTGTGCATTGTTTTTTAAGCAATAGGAACCCTCAGAATTGCAGGAAAATCTCCAAACTTAAAACAAAAATTGGGAAGGTTGAAAACTCCTCCCTCCCAAAAAAAGAAAGAAGAAAACAAAACAAAACCCAGATAAATTATTTGTGTTCAAGAGGGGAAATGGCTGCTCATAAGTGTGAAGGATCTTGTTAGTGCTACAAGGTCTCCAGGAAATGATGGGGGCTTTGGACTGGAAA
>NW_015272924.1:0-374 GCF_001447785.1 Gekko japonicus
AGGTGAGGCATCCCTCATTGTCCAGACATCAGTCTGTCAGATGCTTGGTTGCAGTGATGGATGCCATCATTGGTTGGGAGAAGACTTGATCAATGACATGTTTCATTATGCCTTGAACACGATGCTGAGAAGCGGTTGTCTGAAGCCATGGAGGAGGCCACGGTTTGGCATGCTGATAGATTGGGAGTGCCAACTTTCACCCAACAGAGAATCCAATACAGAAAACTTCTTTGCCAATACGTTGTCACTTTGGCTTCCTTGGGAATGAAAGCCTCCATCCTTCAACTTGTATTGATTATACACAGGGGGAGAAAAACCCTGCAAACGCCTAGGCTGTAAGGATAAAGAAATCTGACTCAAATGGAAGGGGGGGG
>NW_015272925.1:0-374 GCF_001447785.1 Gekko japonicus
CATAGTTAAGGCTTAACTAAGGCTAGGCCAGGGGCAAAAGGAATGCTGGGGGGATGCTGTGACCCGGGACTCTGATCTGCTGCTAGGGGAGGCTTGTGCCATGTTAAGGCGGTTCCTCTCTACTGATCTTCTGTCTGGTGCCAGGTCACCAGAGTTTATGAGACAATGGAATGAATATGAGATTCATAGTAGGATTACATGAATGTTTTACATTTGGTTACATGATGTTAATTCCTTGGGTGCAGGAATACAGGCTACTCATGTAGCTATCCAGGTTTTAGGTATTTCACCCAATATGTGTAGTCCAGTATAGCCATGCGCCCAAGAAGTAGGTACCAGCTTTTGAAAAGCTTTAGGCTCATCCACTGAACTTG
>NW_015272926.1:0-375 GCF_001447785.1 Gekko japonicus
GATGACCTGCAAGGTCCCTTCCAACTTTGTTGGCAGTGATAATTTCCAGCTGGATCTTTGAACTTTGGGCTGGACATTGGCATAGCAAGACAAATCCAAACACCAGGTTGGTTCCCAAGCCCTTTAGCATTTTTATATCTGCAGCAGGTAGAAATTCCTTGGACTGTCCTCCTCACTAACCGCTTTTTGTGTTTGCAGCTCCAGTGCTATCATGGATGGTGTCTCTCAAGACAAGTGAGGTGTCTTTGGCATGGGACTTCTTCAGACAGCAAAGCCTTCTTAGAATTCTGAGGATCACAAGGAAACTCTTAGTTCGAGGGATAGGGCTCTTGGTCTACCTTTGAGTTATGACCAGTGTTCCCTCTCAGCTGAGTT
>NW_015272927.1:0-374 GCF_001447785.1 Gekko japonicus
ACTAGATGAACTCCCCTCACCTGATCTAGCAAAGCTCTTTTTCCACTCTGAATCTTTCTGCTCCAAAGGAAAGGTCCTCAAAAGAGGCTTTGCTGGGGAAGATCTCATCACGTTTGAGAGAGCTTACACAACAAGACCCACACAGTTCTAACTCCTCTGCTCAGTCACACTTCTTGTACGACTTTGCACAACAGAGCAAGCACAGTGAGTAAACGCACAGCTCAAACGTGGAAGTTAAGAAAAGGACTGTGGTCCAGCCATTGTGAAAGTTGCAAGTTGCATAGTTGATTGCTGTTGGCAATGAAAAGCGGAAGACATTGTCAGTGAAATCCTCCATAGAGTTATTCCATTCTAACCCCATTGATGTCAATGGA
>NW_015272928.1:0-374 GCF_001447785.1 Gekko japonicus
CCCCTCAACATTTCACTGAAATCTCTACTGTTCTGGATTTTAAGTTAACATTATAAGCAGAATAATTTTTCAAAATGAAGCATAGCTATTTAATACATGTTAAGATATCAGGAACGCCATTCTCAAACGGACAACCACTATCACTCTTAAGAATCTGTAGAAAAGCACAGCAGATTTAGCGCAGACATTTTAAAGAAAAAGATGAGGCTGAGGTTGGACCATCATGTATCATACACGCCAGCATTCAGGATACTCTGCCTTTCAAGTGGACCTATGCTATTTCCTGTGCCAAAGGCAGTGTTTGGACCAGGTGGCATTGTGTGTCTTCTTATGGCAGGCAGTCTCCAGAGTGTGGGGGTGTATGAGTCATGGTG
>NW_015272929.1:0-374 GCF_001447785.1 Gekko japonicus
GTTACCCAGATGTAGAACTCTGCACTTACATTTTGAGAACTGAATGTAAAACTATACCACTTTGCATGTAGGTAGGGGATTATGGCGTGTGAATGTTCCACTCATGATAAAAAGAAATCCTTGTACACAGAAAACTAGCCTGTGAAAGAGAAGAGACTACCTTTCTATAAGCAAGAGTTTGTCATGGGAAGAATCATTCAATGCTGCTCTCATTTCCACCTGCATTTAGAAGGTAACAAGGCCCACAGAGAACAGAACTATATTCATGATTTTCTTGAATATGTTAGATCAGCCAAAGAGTACAATACAAAATAGTAATGGGAGTGGCTTATGCAAATCACAAGATTGGATGTTGTTCAGTCGCACAGTCGAGT
>NW_015272930.1:0-374 GCF_001447785.1 Gekko japonicus
TCATAAAGCGGCTTGAGCCCCTGGAATGAAAACATTCCTAAAAGCCATTTTAATCTTTCACTTAGTGTTGGGTCAATTTGGGATGAATGCACATTTACTCATTGAGGTCTTAGGGTGGGGAAAACAGTCATCACTGATGAAATATTATACACAGTTTCTATCAGATCAGTCATAATACTTTTCAACAGAAGCAGTTTTCATGTTTAAAGTAATCAAGTGATGAGTGATTTGCCAGAGAACAAGTCTGCGTACCTTTGGTGTACCATCTCATGTTTGCACTATATACATTGACTCTGGGAAGTCTTTCTGATTTTATAGAGGCAGGAGTCCTGTCTTTGCATGAGTTTTTTCATTTGCTAAAACTGCACTTTTCA
>NW_015272931.1:0-374 GCF_001447785.1 Gekko japonicus
TTTGTTTGTTTGTTTGTTTCCTGCTTTAAACTAGGGCCTGAGAAAAAGGAGGCTGAGCAAAGAATACGGGCTTCATGCTCTCGGTAGTATCAGGGTGAAAAGTGTACACCTTGTGTGGAGCAAAGATGGACTACTTAAAATCAAGTCATGTTATACAAATGATACAAGTTGCTGAGCTGGACTGGCCATCAAGATAATCCCACAGTGCCCCCTACAGGCAAATTAGAGGCAGGTTAAAATAAGCAAAGCGGGGGAGGGGGGAGCTTATTTTGCAAACACTTTGAAAGGCTGCCAGAAATACCTATAATGTTGGTAAAACATTAGAAAACTGAGATTTAAATACAAGCAATTGTCAACACAGAAAGGCTTTATGC
>NW_015272932.1:0-374 GCF_001447785.1 Gekko japonicus
CCAGACATCAAGCTCTGTGGGAACCGGGTTTGCCGTTTGGCAGCAAAAGCTGGCTGTGCATAGCACTGACTGACCAGTGCCTGTGACATCAGAAGCCCTCCTTTAACTTTGTTTTCCTTACTTTAAAACAAATAAACAGGTGAATGAACATGTCAAATAAATGTTCATGCAGACAGGTGATACGCCTGAAATATGGCAGGAGAGGCCGGGCAGAATGAAATCGGCATTTGGATTATTGTTGGGTACATCAGTCTGGTGTTCTTGATACCGGTGGCTCAGCCACACACAGGGCCTACCAAGGATTTTTGACTCCACACCTCAGGGAAGTCACTGCCGTCCTCCTCCTTCCCCCTGCCCCACGGGGAAACATGCCC
>NW_015272933.1:0-375 GCF_001447785.1 Gekko japonicus
CCTGAATTTCAGTGCAAGTGTATTCATTCCTGACATATAGTGCCACCCCGCGTCCTTTTTTGTTTATTGTGTTCCGTATGAACAAGGTACATCCTTCAATTGCTGTGCTCCATATATGAGACTCATCCCACCAAGTCTCAGTGATACCTATCAGATCATCAGGAAGGGCGGGCTATAAATTGAAATTTAGGAAAAAATTTTAAAAATCATACTTACTTTCCAATAATTGAAGTTCAAGTTCATCCTGTTTATTTCCCATACTCTGTGTATTAGTATAAAGACATCTCAGATTACAGACATCCTTTCCTACCATAGGTCCCTTTGAATTCACCTGAAAATTACTGAACTCCCGTTCATTTATTCTCTGGTCACTCC
>NW_015272934.1:0-374 GCF_001447785.1 Gekko japonicus
CAAATACTAGTCATGGCCAACCCTGCTTAACTTCTAAGTTTTGATAAAATCTGCTATCCCAGTCTATTCAGGTGAGAGCTGATATATCCATAGTGTAACTGTAATTTATTACTTTGTTCTTGGAAATGCTAGACTTGCTACCAAAATTCAAAACCTGAGGTTCCCAGGTAAATGGTATGAGTCCAATACTACTGAATTCTCTAGAGAAAACTGTGATACTGTTTTCTACTGTTCCAAATGACTGCAGTGATACTTCTAGTACTGTGATTGTTTGACCACCAACACCAAAATATTTAAGCATACTAGGTGTGATAAACAATATTGAAACACTAACATAGCGTCAATTGTTAATTCCAAAATGTACTGGCAAATAT
>NW_015272935.1:0-374 GCF_001447785.1 Gekko japonicus
GTATCCCTGATTTCTAACCACCCCCCTCTGAACATCTTTGCAAAAGACTATGGCGTGCAGACTTGCAGAGAGCTGACTCCATTGGAAAAGTGCCGCACACTGAAGTAGCAATTGTTGACCCCAAAGCTCCGTCGCAGTGATGCTGCATTTGGGGCGGGCCCTTGGGTACACGTGGGCTTCCTCTCAACCGCACTGCTACCATGGGATGGGTGTGGCCTTTGGTCAGGATCCAGATGTTTGAGTCTCACGCCCTCAACCGAAGATACTCTGTGCCGCCTTTGCAGGGGTTTGTGAGGAAACAGTGACACCTGCTGGCAGGCAGGAGCAAATGCTGCCATTTATTTCATAGAATCATAGCGTTGGAAGGTACCTCC
>NW_015272936.1:0-374 GCF_001447785.1 Gekko japonicus
TGATATGCATGGGATTTACTTCTGACTACAAATTGAAGTACTTGGTTCTACATGGAATCAGGCTGAATATTTGAGATTTCTGACAAATCTTAAGGGCTCAGAGCCAATACAATTTGTATTCTGGAGATTACAGAGGCACGTTGCCAAAACCAGCTATGATCTCTTCGGTAAGTGACACTTTCTGGGATCGACAATTCTTATCACTCCAGACAAGTGAGGCAGTCAGGATAAATCAGCCACTGCCCATCAGGGCATTTGCCCTAAGAAAACCGGGCAGAAACGTCTTCCATGTAGTTTTGGTTAACAATACTGCTAAAAGCTCCTGCTGCTACTGGAAGCAGGCTTTGTAGGGGCTTGTTTGAAATGATGTTACT
>NW_015272937.1:0-374 GCF_001447785.1 Gekko japonicus
CTAAAAGGTTCACCATCACTGACCTAGGAGTTCACTAGCTTCTGCTGCAGCTCGATAATGCAAATGCGGAATCACATGATGTGTTTGCCCCCCTCCCCCATTCCATCCTATTCCAGGATCCTGGGTTCAAAATCAGTATCATCGAGTAGACACACCAACACCATCGATTTGGATCTACTGGAGTACCTTTCAGGAACTAGTGTTATGAGAACAAAGCAGATCACATTTGCAGAGCGAGCTGGCTGGGGAAATGAATACACAGCCCAGTCTTAACATGCATCTCAAAAAAGGGTCAGTGAACTCAGTGGGACAGCAGCAGGTTGCACCCTAAGCTGTGTGCTAAAGAGAGGAAAAAAATAAAGTCTAGCCTAGGC
>NW_015272938.1:0-374 GCF_001447785.1 Gekko japonicus
CAACAACAAGAACAACATGTTAGCTCCCAACGACAGAATGAGAACACCACATTCCTGGGACTGAAAAGAAAACTCAGAATTCATGTGAGCCAATGAAGTCATAAAAAAGATTTTGGAGACAGGATCTTTCGGGACCAAAAGAAAATGGGTTAAGAGAAGGCAAATGCTGGCAATACCCCGCGAGAATGCTACATATCACAATGTCTTTTCTAGCAGCACGGTTTTCTCTCTCTCTCCCTTTTTATCTGAAAACTTTATTTCTCGCCATGAAAAACCCTCGGTGTTTTATTAGGTACTTGGATGTCCAGAAATGACCCAATTTTGTGGATCTCGATAGTTACATAAACCCTCCCTTCCTTCTTTGCTCTCCCCCC
>NW_015272939.1:0-374 GCF_001447785.1 Gekko japonicus
ATCTTTGGAGTGTCCTGATGTCACCTTCTGTTCTGAAACAGGAAGTGATGTCCAGCAGTTCTGCCCACCCCCATGCTCTCAGAGATTGCCAGCCAAGGGCTGGCAGTCCTAATCCAGCTTGATCCTTTGGCCAGAGTGGGGTGGTGTGAAATAATGATAACAGGTGGCACTGGTTCAACCTACATTTTAATCTGTTGCGATATGCTTGTGGGAAGGCACGTGAAATCAGTAGCATTATATAGTAGGTGAGAACTAGCCAATGAATGTGTAATAGGATACTCATCTCAGTACTAACATAGAACTCCACTAGAATGTGGAGTGCTGCACGGGGCGATCCTCTCGCCAATGTTAACATCTATATGTGCCCCCTCGCC
>NW_015272940.1:0-374 GCF_001447785.1 Gekko japonicus
CACTCCCAGGTCCTATCAGCAAAATCCCTTCCCACAACTGAGTTTCAGACGCAGGGACAGAACCTACCTGACAGTGAAGGAGAGAGCAGACTCCAGAGGAAGGGTGTATGGGAGCATCAAGGCAGATGCTAGGCGCACAGGCAACAGGTTGGCAATGCTCGTGAACAGCCCCCTCCTCTCAGCGCAAGCTTCTAAAAGGGCTGAAAGATGGAAACAAGCGTTATTCCAGTCACCAGTTCAGTGAGGAAGGCCCACCCCTCCCCGTATTGAGAAGAAAAACCAGTCAACAATATTACGCTCTCTTGTGGTCAGCCATGTCACTAGCCTTTAGTCCAAAAGGGCTGGAACACATAAGAACATAAGAGGCACCAATG
>NW_015272941.1:0-374 GCF_001447785.1 Gekko japonicus
ATTACGCATTCAGATAAAGAAATTATTACCATTATGGAAAACTTCTATAAAAATTTATATACCTCATCAAACCCTACTCCAGAAACTATCCGAAACTATATTGAAAATAACATATATATACCCAAATTAACCCAGGAACACAGTGGGCAATTAGAAGAACTTATCACAAAAAGTGAAGTTGAATCTGCTATAAAACAACTAAAACTTAATAAAACACCGGGCCCAGATGGATTTATAGCGGAATACTTTAAAGCATTTTCGGATATTCTTGCGAAACCTTTACAAGAGACTTGCAACACCATTTTGACCTCAGGTAAAATGCCAGAAACCTGGAGTTTAGCTAATGTTATTCTTATCCCCAAAAAAGGAAAAGA
>NW_015272942.1:0-374 GCF_001447785.1 Gekko japonicus
AGGATGATACTACGTTTTTAAACTATAATTGACTGAACAAGAGCAGCTTCCTCCCGTCCCGAGGCTGGGGAAGATGCACGTCTTGCATTTCTGGCTGCCATAGAAGTCTGAAACCCACTAGGGAAGCAAAACAGGGCCCTTTTTAAGTACAACAAACACCAAAGCTTGGATCCTGCAGAGGATTTCCAGAAACAGAAGGGGAGGTTATTGATTCTCCCATCTAGCTTCAAACCTCTAGCCCCCTCCCCACCGATGTTCCCAAAGGACCCATGGCCTACCGAAGCAGCATTCTGTTGTATGTGGGGGGCATTTTTGGCTCTAGTGGCGTGAGGGAGGTGGAGAAGTTACCAATGAATCCAATCCCAAATATTTTT
>NW_015272943.1:0-374 GCF_001447785.1 Gekko japonicus
TATAGAACAGCGGCTGCACAGAAACTGGCGACTTGGCCTGTGATCCCAGGGTCATCGTCCAAAAGAAAAAATTCTGCGCTCACAACGAAAAGGGCAGTACAACGGGACAGGTCCAATGTTTTCAACTCCCTCATGTTCGCAAGGGCAAGCGCGCTCCTGAAACGAAACTCTCCGGTATCTCCTGGCCTCCGATGATGGCCTCAAAGATGATCTCCAGTGTGAAAAGAAGAACGTTCAAATATCTTGTTCCCAGATGGCCGGGGACTTAGCGGTCAGCACTTGGAGCGGTGCCATCGAGAAATCAGCGGAGCTCTTTGTGTTCTCACAGAGACACATTCCGATGAGCAGTCGGGCCCCTGTATTCTCAATCAGCT
>NW_015272944.1:0-374 GCF_001447785.1 Gekko japonicus
AAGCCATCAGGGAGGAGAGGGAGGCCCGAGGAGACGAGACAGCAATGAACATCTTTAACAATACTGGGGCGTTTCATCTAAGCCTGTTGACCTTGGGAAGGAGAGGCTACACTACCTCATCCTTCAAGAATCTTAAGTAGCTGCAGGAAGTGGAGGGGGTTCATCTGGGTTAACAACATGGCATCCTCCTCTCAGGTTCCCAAGTTCAGTGGAGAGAATGACTTCAGGAGGTTACAAGAAGGAAACCAAACTACCTTTACAACTGAACTAATTTTTACTGGTCATGGACTGCCAATTTTAAAATACCCAAATTGTGTAATCCAGAAAAGATAGAATTCTGCTATATCTGCTACACCTGTGGGATGCAATAGTTA
>NW_015272945.1:0-374 GCF_001447785.1 Gekko japonicus
AACCCTCTTCTGTATTATTTATTCAGAAGTTGGAAGTAGTGGAAGTAGTGGTTGTTTTGAAAATGATGCTTAGCAAAACTATTGTTCACACAGTTGATGCTGCAGATGAAGCTATAGAGCACAGGGTGATGACAATCATCCCATATATCCATCTAAATGTATGGGGAAGATATTTTCTTCACATTAGAGTTCCATGCAGAATGTGAACTGAGATTGCTTATAATTCACTATGTTGCATCAAATGCTTTAAATGTGTTTTCCAACATTTGGTTTTCCAAGAATTGTTACAGTGCCCACGGGAAAGAGGAAAATGATTGCTCTTAATATCTCTAATGTGTGTAATAGCCAAAGAGTTTTTGGCTAAACATTAGGAA
>NW_015272946.1:0-374 GCF_001447785.1 Gekko japonicus
GGGTCTTCCAGATCCTAGTTGGACACTCTTAACCATTACACTGGGGGTGATATGTAGACTGCTGCTAGAAAAGGGAAGCTGAACAGCTCCTGCATGTAACATGTAGTAACCTCACACTTCTCTGCAGCCAAACCAGTCAGAGGATGGTCTCTAAACTAAACCTGCATATTATCCACAGGTTACACTATTGCCATTCATGCAGTACTGCTAAATCAAGCATCACCACATCATCCTCTAAAGAGAAATTTTCTAAGTCTCCTGCAGTTTTTATTAATTTAAATTCAAAATTAAAAGAGGAAAACTTCAGAGCCCATATTGCCCTGTGTAATCTGCAGCCTACTATACTTGCATCACCACTTCCATGGCACTGATGG
>NW_015272947.1:0-374 GCF_001447785.1 Gekko japonicus
CCTTCATACATTATATTACACACACAACACAATCCCAAATCTTCAGATATTTCCCAAGCCAGAGCTAGCAACCATCCCCTCCCCTGAAGGACTTTTCCTCACATCGGTTTCTCCTCAGTCCCACTTTCCTTCTGCAGCACAACCCACCTTTGTCCATGATGGGCCCTTTTCATTTGCTGCCCCCCAGATTATGGAGCAGGTTGCCTGGGGCCATTTGGAACGCACTGTATTGATGGCCTTTCACAAGACATGCAGGGTTATTTTCCCCCCCAGTGGGCAGAAAGGGCAGAATGTTAAATGTAAGATATATTAACTTCCTCAGGCAGGCAATCCATTTTGTATTGCTTTATTGATTGATTTGATTTTTATCCCAC
>NW_015272948.1:0-374 GCF_001447785.1 Gekko japonicus
TTGGTGGTCTCCTATCTAAGTACTAACCAAGGCTAACACTACTTAGCTATGGAGATCTAATCTGATCAGGATAGGCTGGGCCATCCAAGTCAAGACACCTAGTGAATACCACCCCATGAAGCCTATGTTAAAGGGGCAGGACACTCTTCTCTGGGCCTCCTGGCAATAAGTATTATTCAGATCTCAGTGTATACTTACACACACACTGGCAGGAAATGCCCATGTATATTAAGACCATGCTGGAGGAAAACATTCATATGTTTTTGTGCCTCAGGAAAGCAACTTTGACCTAGGTAAACATACAAGCTAGGCCACAGAGTTACGATCAACTGAAGATGTGGCCCAGAAGACCTGGTTCTTCCAAGTCTGCAGCA
>NW_015272949.1:0-374 GCF_001447785.1 Gekko japonicus
AAAGTCCTCCAGTGCCAGCAGCAGTGATCAGAATTGTTTTGACCTTGTTGGCTTCCAGATGCAATTAACTGCACACATTATGGCTATTAGAGAACTGCGTAATTAATTGAAGCAAGTTCACTTGCGGGGCCTTCTGGATAGTTTTAAGTATGCAAATCATGTATAATGCTAATTGAGAAGTGTCGGAGACAGTTGCAGGGTTTCCAGCCTTCCGTATAGCTGAGGGACTGCACATAGCCAAGTCCAAAGTTTTCACAATATATCCTTACTGTGATAACTCAGATGGTGTAGAGACAGAGCAAGGACAATACACAGTAGGCGTCTTTCCTCAAGGTGGCATTCTCACTGTGCGGACAGACATTGTGCTGGGAAAA
>NW_015272950.1:0-374 GCF_001447785.1 Gekko japonicus
TAAAAAACCATTTATTTGGTAGTAAGTCCCACTGATTTTAATTTAAATATGTACTAGATCACACTGTTAAATAAAACTGTCATTGAAAACGAGTTTTAAAAAATTAGTTACAAATTTATAATTTATAGATACTGATAAACAATCTCACTGTATGACTTTTATACAGTACCACTGGATTCAGAACCAAACATCTGATTTGCATTTATTGTAAAGGCAAAGATCTCAACTTCAATTTGATGCTTTATCAATACAGGATCCTGTTAGGAGATTCTAATTTGTACCCTGAGCCTGAACTACAGTTGTGACATTTCCAGCTGTTTTGGAGATCCTGGGACAAGGGGCTCTTAGGGGAAAAAATGGAAATTTGGGGAGAA
>NW_015272951.1:0-374 GCF_001447785.1 Gekko japonicus
CCTCCCCATCTTTGCTTATTTTTATGCGTTAATTAGCTATCACCAAAAGGAGTGATGATGGAAATGGACTGTCACTTCATTCACACACTTTGTAAATTGTTTTTATTATGTCTTTTATCTTGTAAAGCCCCATGCTGTTTGGCAAAAGATGGCCGGTTGTTCAGTTCTCTTGAGAAGCCTCTACGACTCAGCTGTTATGCTGCAATGTTCTAGTCTCCAGGGTACAATAGATGGTCTTTGCAGCCCTGAGCTACTTTCCATTCAGCACAGCTGAGATCTGACAACCAGAGAACAGGCCTTCCAGTGACAACCACATGCTGTAAACTATAATCAGAAAAGTAAGAAAAGTCTAGTGGAACCACAGAACTCCCACA
>NW_015272952.1:0-374 GCF_001447785.1 Gekko japonicus
CAGAGTTGACATCTTCAGTGTTCCACTTCCACCTAATGCATCTTTATGGCCTGGGCATCCATGGGTTGTGGCTTCACATTTATTATGTTGGCCTATTAATGGAAATCAAGCTGTCGGTGATGGTGGTGGACACACATTCCAAGAGGATGGATACTTTCCCAGTGAGTCACTGCAATCATTGGAGAGCTCAATCAGTTATTCAGTATCCACAGACTTCCCCGCTTCTTGTAATGGATAGTGCTTCTGTATTCATTAATGAAGAATTCAAAAGGGGTTCCTCACCATTAATGGCATCAATCACACCACTTCATTCACACTCCAGTCACACTCAGGTTGGTAGAATAAGCAATGCAGAAAGTGCAAATTTCACTAAT
>NW_015272953.1:0-374 GCF_001447785.1 Gekko japonicus
AGGTCTTTGCCCCTCCCCCAGTTGTCTTCACAGGTCGATGTTGCGTTTTCCCCAGCCCCTGGGTTGCTTCTCCCTGCTTCTGGCCTTTGGGCACTCATTGGCTCCTGGGGCAGGTGACCTTCCTGTGGCCAGAGCTCAGGCACAGCGAGGGCCAGCGAGGCTCCCTGCCCCCCAGTAGAGGGCCAGTCTGGGCCAGAGTCCGGGTAGGCAGGGGCCGTGTCCGGAGAGCAGGGTCAGGGTGCCGGGCGAGCCCAGAGCCACCCTTGGTACTGCCGAGGTGGATTTACGGCATCCAGAGCTGTATAGTGGGAGCAGCACGGGGTCTTGCCTGCCTCGATGCCTCGATTCATGTCTGTGTGCTTAACTGGCATCCT
>NW_015272954.1:0-375 GCF_001447785.1 Gekko japonicus
ATGCTTATCTAATTCCCTCTTGAAGCAAGGAACATTTGATGGCAACAACTTCTGTTATTATTTTAGAAGATATATACAGAGATCTTTATTATACTGAGTCAAGCTATAGACTGTAGATACTGATAGATGGTAGTTATCTAAAGTCCTGGAGAGATATTCTTCTCACCTCTGATTCCTTGAGATCATTTTAACCATAGATGTTAGACACTGAACCTGTGATCTTTCACATGCAAAGAATGCCACAATGCTATGGCATTCCCCTCCAATGTATCTGAAAGTCAATAAGCTGACCATTTCTGCAAATAACTATTCATTTTAATAGTTCATTTGCCTGACCAGTGTAGGAAGAAGAGAGAAATTGGAGGCGAGGTGGTG
>NW_015272955.1:0-374 GCF_001447785.1 Gekko japonicus
CCCCCCCCCCAAAGCTGGCTGTGGGTACTTAAAGGTGCCATGCCGGTTTACAGCAGTGAGCGCTGCAGCAGGGCTGAGGAGCTTCAGGGTCTGAGCGTGAAGGCAGGGCTGTTTCCGATGGTGAGCAGGCTGGCTCAGCCTCTTAGGACTTCTGCACATCAAATAGGGTTTCCAACTTTGGGCTGGGAAGCACCTGGAGATTTCAGGAGTGGAGCCTAGGGAGGGCAGGGTCGGAGGAGGGGAGGGACCTCGGCTATAACACCATCGAGTCTGTCCTCCAAAGAAGCCACTTTCTCTGGTCATCTGGAGATCCATTGTAATCAGGCCTGTCGCCAGGACTTTGTGGTTTGTGGGGCAATTCTTTTTTTCCTGGT
>NW_015272956.1:0-374 GCF_001447785.1 Gekko japonicus
GGAACAGCACCGGCACTCCACATACTACTAATATAATAGGTAACATGGATGCTCCTTTTCTGGAGACCCAAATCCTACTATTATGTGCTACCTGCTTCCTGGAGTGGTGAAAAGTCTCAAGGCAGTGCTCCCAGATCTCCTTTTCTTTGGATGATAGAACAATGGAGATTTTATGGTATCTTTGTAGTACTTGCTTTATTTAAAAATATATGGTTGTCAAGCATAGAAAGAAGCACTACATCAAACGGAATGTGGGCAGCTACGTCAAACAGATCCCCACAGAGAAGATCCAGAGGGTTTCATCTTTCAGTCAACTATCTATCTGGTGATTGTTTCTGTCCAAGAGCTGTAAACTAAATGAGGGATAATTGTGC
>NW_015272957.1:0-374 GCF_001447785.1 Gekko japonicus
ATTCTGGCCCCCGGGCCTTCTGTTTGACAACCCTGGGCTAAACAATTCACCTATGATCATTTCCCACTTCAGAATTGGCCTTTCCACACTGATTCTTCACTTGTTGGTAGGGTGAGATAGGCGATCCTGTATCTTCCCTTACAGATGAAAGTAGAAGGAGAAAAAAACCCCACCCTAGTTTGATGAGAGTTCTTTTGTACTGATACTGCAAGGGCCCAAGGCTCAGCGACAGAGCATTTGGCTCGAATGCAGAACATCACAGGGTCAATCCCTGTCATCTCCACTTAAAGGGGATCAGGTAGAAGGTGATGTTAAAGGAGAGCCTGGAGAGATACTGGGGGGAGATGGCTCAGTGGTAGAACATATGCTTGGCA
>NW_015272958.1:0-374 GCF_001447785.1 Gekko japonicus
CTTAACAGAAAACAAAACACAGCCTAAAATGCTGTCACAATGTTTTTCCACGCAAAGCCCTTCCAGAACCTTACTTGATAGGACAGTGAGATTCCCAGAAGCACTGAGAGCAGACTTCTTCTCCTGGTTATTATTGTCCTTGAGTTTATACCCACAAGAATATCGGCCAGCACTCTGCTCTGAGATTTGGAATGCCCATGTATATGCTATATCATTGGGTATTGCTTTATGGGCTGAAAGATATTGTCCATCTTTACAGAAAAAAAAAGTGGTCACAGAAAAGTCTGAGGAAAGTACGCATTGCACTGCGACTGAGTCTCCCTCTTGAGCTGCAGAAACATTCAGGAATATCTGAGGTGCAGGAAGTTCCCCTG
>NW_015272959.1:0-374 GCF_001447785.1 Gekko japonicus
GTCTTAAAGGTGCCGTTGGACTCTAAATTGTTGGTAGCAAGTGTAGACCTTGATAAACCAAAGGTTTGGTGCAGAATCAGGCAGATTTGCATGTGAGACGGGAGAAGCCACCTGGCTCCTCTCAAGTGTTCTAGGGTTGCCTATTTACTGTCAGCAGAGCTGGGTTTCCACAGGCTGTGGAATGGGAATGTTGCTAAGAATAAAGTTCACTTCGTGCCAGGCTTTGTCACTTCAGTAAAGAAAGAGGAGTCAGAAAGAGTAAAGTTAGCATTCTATCTGCCTGTGCTAGGCTGGAGAGAGATAGTAGAGAGCAGCTCATGTCCCATTGGCGGGTATACAAAGCAAAAAAGAAGAGATAGGGTTGCCAGCCTCCA
>NW_015272960.1:0-374 GCF_001447785.1 Gekko japonicus
CAGGCACTGAATCCATGTTTTCTTTTGATATTTCACCACAGAATGCATGTGTACCATAACAGTAACACGGTGTTAGAATTGTGGAGCACAAAGTGTCCCAAAGAATAGTATAATCTGGAGGTTTGTTGTTGCAGGAACATCTGAAGCAGCCCTGATTTCAGGGACACTGGATTTTGCTCCCTCCATGCCTTGCCATGCTGTACTCATCAGGAACATTGAATAAAACAATAGAAAAATAATGTGATTTGGCAGTATTATCAGCTGTGTTTCAGTACATAAGTGATTTCTACCTCCTTAGTTGTCCGTTTGATTCATTTCCACAAATGTTTTCTTCTCTAGGATCTCTATGTATGCTGCAGTGCTACCACCAATGC